>NC_134577.1:18610000-18732500 GCF_050947875.1 Dermacentor variabilis
GCATTATGGACCTGTTTCCTTGCCAGTAAGTAGTTAACTGGATGGTGGAGGCAAAGGCCACTTGCACTGTGACACTGCGCGGAAGAAGTGATGAAATTAAAATGGAAGACCACGGTTGATATCTCTGATAGCAGGCCAGTATAAATTGTCTTCATGTAAGAGGTATTCACACCTCAAGAAATGTACCTGGGAAGGACATGTAAAGCATAGAACAGACAAGGTAGAAAATCAAATGGAGTGATAATGTGAAGCAGCTCACAGGTTGGTGCAACCATCACATAGAAGTATTTGTAGGGCACTAGAACAAATTGTTTTCCTGCAGCAGACCTAATTAAGCTGGAAGTGATGGTGATAAGTAAAAATGCGAAAAGCACAGGGATTTGTCATTTGTCGTATTGATCTAGGTGTTTTACCGTGCTTCAGTGTTAAAATTAAAGTGTGCATATAGGATTTGATTTCCTCACATGTAACGGTTTGTACCTGTTGCTGTCAAGTATCCCAATGAATTCTATAGTGTGGCCACTGACTGTTGGTCTTTTTTCGCTGAAGGGCATGTTCAGGTGATCCAGTATTAAATGCCGAATTACCTATTTTTGATTGTTTTTCTCATTACTGTGTGTTATTGAAATGGGCAAGCAATGTTGTGCCCTTTGTTTCAGGCTACCACACGTGGACGCCTGGCATGCTGCACGACCAGCTTATGGCTGAGCTCAAGACGCGCGAGGGCTCACGCTGCAACTGCTGCCCTTATGGCTACCACATACACCTCGACTTTGTGCAATTCTGTGATTCTTTGAAGGTATACATCAACCCTCTATGTTATCTATGATTTGGCCACCAACACATGAACGCATAAACTGAGTGTTTCTTTTATAAATCGTAACTATAGTGTTAAATAATCACCCGGGGTAGGTAGCATGATCCCACTCCTTGATCTGAATTACTTGAAGGGGCTGTTATTAATTTCGTGAGAAATTAAAATGTAGGATTGACTAATTTAAAAAATTTTCGATTTAACGTTTAGCTGATTACTTCAGGGCATATGTACAAATTGGAGTCAGTTCTCAAGGTAAGTCCCGCCTGTAGCAAATTTTGAAACTAGCAGCCATATTGAGATAAGTGGTATCAAACATGTGGCAAAATGCACTGTTGTTCCACTTGATTTATCAACAAGATGCTTTCTCAAACAGTGCAAGATAACTAAAAAACCAATGCCTTCCGCTGCACGATTTGCAGAAGCATGTCTCAAAATTGATGTCAGTGTCAGAATTCCTATTTAGTGGATATGCCTTGTCAACTCACCGGCTATATAAATTGCAATATCTGGCTTAAAGCAGTTAGCTAGAAGTCACTTAGAAAAAAAATATGTTAATTAGTCTAATATGCATTCTGATATTTCATGCAGGTAATGTCTGCCTCTTTGAGGGATCCAGCTCAAGGAACAGAATTTCGCTATCTGGTATAGGCCAACATTTTAAAATTCTATTACGGTTTAAAGATCCTGGTTTACCACAGAGCATGGTTTCAAACAGTGTCCTCGGACATTAGTCAGGAGCACAAGTTGCTGTATCACTACTGCACAGTAGAAAATATCTGCAATGATATTATGTACTGCGTGCACATTGCAAAGCAGAATGTAGATAATTAGGATAGCTGCTGTAGGGAGCCTTGAACTCCTTTCCACATGTAAATGGTGCACTATTGCAAAGGGCAATAACACATTTTGGTTATAATGAACAGTGGATGACAATGGTGTCGCTGAAATTAAATAAAGGTAAGGACCCTGCAAGTTATCATGACTTCCAAGGAAGTTTTACAGTAATTGATATTTACCGAGAGAGTAATAGGCAAATTGAAGTACTGTTGTAGTAGATGAACATAAATTGTTTAATTAATGAGTTTCTGGTGAGATTGGAAATGTGATGAAATAAAATAAAATAAAGACCAGCATACTACAAAAGGGGTCAAAGCAACAGGTTCCACGTGTATTGGAACCTTTGAGTTTCATAACTTGGTTTAACAAATTGAAATAAAGGGAATGGTGTCAGGGACAGGAAAAACAATGAGTGCCATTTCTTTTTTGTTTGTCTTAGTATGTTTACAGTGCCTGTGTTGTGTCCTTCTCATTTTTTGTCCTGTTAATTTTCGAGTTTTCTTCACCTCAGAGATTTGCATACTATAAGCACTGCTCTGCAAATGGAGCAACATCAGTGGCTGTCCTGCCTTGTGCGTACATGTGTACATACACGCCATGTATGCACATGTGTACAATATACACATGTACATACATGTACATGTGTATATTGTAAGTGTAGCCTGCCTTGGGCTAAGTATACCGACTGTTCCAGTTGACACCTATTAGCTCTGCTAATGCAATGCTAATAAGTGTTAACTAGAACACCAGGGCATATGTACGAATTATGCAAGGTGAGGCACTGGAAGTGGTAGGGAATACATCTACTTAGGACAGGTAGTGACTGCGGATCCGGATCATGAGACTGAAATAATCAGAACAATAAGAATGGGCTGGGGTGCATTTGGCAGGCATTCTCAGATCATGAACAGCAGGTTGCCATTATCCCTCAAGAGAAAAGTTTATAACCAGCTGTGTCTTACCAGTACTCACGTACAGGCCAGAAACCTGGAGGCTTACGAAAAGGGTTCTACTTAAATTGAGGACGACGCAACAAGCTATGGAAAGAAGAATGATAGGTGTAACGTTAAGGGATAAGAAAAGAGCAGATTGGGTGAGGGAACAAACGCGAGTTAATGATATCTTAGTTGAAATCAAGAAAAAGAAATGGGCATGGGCAGGACACGTAATGAGGAGGGAAGATAACAGATGGTTATTAAGAGTTACGGAATGGATTCCAAGGGAAGGGAAGCGCAGCAGAGGGCGGCAGAAAGTTAGGTGGGTGGATGAGATTAAGAAGTTTGCAGGGACAACACGGCCACAATTAGTACATGACCGGGGTAGTTGGAGAAGTATGGGAGAGGCCTTTGCCCTGCAGTGGGCGTAACCAGGCTGATGATGATGATGATGAGAACACCAATGCAATTTTTTTCAGATATTGAGGATACGTTTCACTCAGGTAGACTCCGGTAGCAAATGGGTAGACTTTATGGCATGACTAGCTTGAGTTATGCAATTATAGTGTGCCCCACTTAAGTTATCTTATGTCATCTAGTGAATCTTAGGTAATTAGTTGAATTGATAATTAACACATATATCCTAATGTATGCTACAGCGAACGAAATGGGAAAAAGAAAATATCGCAATCTCTGTTACTCTGCATTTTTCTAGTAACGTAAAGTGTTAGCTTTGATGCCCAGTACAGTTGAACATTGTTAAAATGAAGTAATTTCCGACTCAAATATTTTCATTATAGTAAAACACGTTGTGGGGCTAGTTGGTGCATAGCTTTCGATAGGTGAAGCGCCAATAGTGACGACACACAAGAAGGAATACAGACAGGACAAGGTGCTTCCTGTCTGTATTCCTTCTTGCGTGTTGTCACTATTGGCGCTTCGCCTATTGAAAACTTTCATTATAAGTACATATTATTTGCATGCTGATATCGTCAAGAAACATTTTATCTTTATACTTCGTTACACCACCTAATTTGTAATGTCCATGTTTGTTAAATAGTGGTTTGGCTTTGTAATGATAAACACTTCAAGAGCAGTGGCGATGAGTGTATAGTGGATTTACTTGCAGGCGCAAGCAGCAAGAAGTAACATGGACCAGATTCGGCAACAGTGTCGGGAGAGGCGGCGGCAGCGGAAGTCACTGCAGTCATACCTTGGTATGCTTGACAATGAGGTCGCCAAGCAGGATGCCATCATTGCTGCTCCTCCAAAAATACTAGAACTTCGCTCAAAGGTGGGTTGAATGTTTGTGCGCATTACAGTTGCCATCATGTTCAACCAGAACACTCCTTAATTAGCCCAGTGGCTGTCAAAGTTAATGAAGCGGTCGGAATAAGAATGGAGGCCATATTGCTGGAGCTTCTGATTTGCTGGGCGGGAGGTAATGTTAGTTCAGAAAGCTATTTGTGGATGCCACGGTAGCCAATATATGCTGGACAAGTTTAGAAATGTCACTGAAGATGGCATTGTATGTCCACCTCAGGGATGGTTCAGCTTATTTTTTGGGGTAGAAGGGAGTTGATATTTGTAGAAGTCAGTGCATGGGTTTCGATACCTATGTACCTTGAAACATTGCAGTGGATGAATTCCCCACATCGGATTCCACCAAACCCTCGCAGACAAAATTCACCACAGCACTGCAAAATGTGCAGTGAAAAAAGGAAAGAACCGACAATGGGTGCTACTGCAAAAAGTGCAGTGCTGCTCTCTACTTGTCTGAGTGTTTCAAGCTTTTTCACCTAAAAATGAATATGTGGCAGCCAGTTAGGGTTCTAAACTCAAAAGATCTGCTTCACATTGTAGATGAAACTTATTTATAGCATT
This sequence comes from Dermacentor variabilis, assembly GCF_050947875.1. Taxonomy (NCBI): domain Eukaryota; kingdom Metazoa; phylum Arthropoda; class Arachnida; order Ixodida; family Ixodidae; genus Dermacentor; species Dermacentor variabilis. Next base: position 18,614,474 of record NC_134577.1, read on the forward strand.
TTTTGTTTGTTTTTATTACTGCAAGACATATTTATTTATTTATTTATTTATTTATTTATTTATTTCAACGTACCTTACAGGGCTCGATGGGGCATTGAGTAAGGTGGACTTAGTGGAAGTTATATAAACAATAGGTGGCAAAATTCCATAAAAGCATACACAAAAAATGGTAAAAAAGCAAAGCATGCGACAGCTGAGCAGTAGGAACACTATGGAAAATACGATAAATGTGTGTGTGTTGTGGGGGGGGGGAAGCGCTAAATAAATATGTCAGTAACATATAACACAAGAAAGATAACATCAAAAACGTACATGTAAATGAAAATTTAAATCGTGAGAACAAACTGATAAGTTAAAACTGCATTTTTTTAATTTTTCTTATTTACTACGGGAACACCATCTGCCCACATGTAGCTGCGCAGACAACCGAACAACCCCAGAGCACAATTCACTACACATAATGATTTAGAAGGATTAAGGGTTAGCTGGCGATATGAGCAATAAGTGACTGATTTCACAGGGTTAGCTTCAGCGACTATGCTATCAGAAAAGCTGTTCCATAGCCATATGGCACGTGGAAGTGCCGATGAGTTAAATGCGTCAGTATTACTGTAAATGCGCATGACGCTTAGGTTATTGTGTAGCCTACGTGGCGTGTACGGTGATGTTTCAATGCCTAAAAGATTTTGGTTAAACTGTTACACATATTTATAAAATATGCACAAGAGGGCTATGTCACTGTGATTACTTCACTGTGGTTGAGAACGAGAGAGCTTAATTTGCGTTATGCTTGAGTGGTGATTATAATTTTGGGAAATTAAGCAAGCAGCTCTATTTTGTATAGCTTCTAGCATGGTAGTTAAACAGCTTTGATAGGGGGACCAGATCAAAGAGGAAAATTCGAATTGTGGGTAGATCAACATTTGGAAAGCAAGCTTACGAATGATGGAGGAAAAATAATCAAAACAAAGGGTCATGTGGCTTGTGTAATATTTGGTAGCCAATATGCGAAGCCATTTTATTGCTTTTCCTGCAGAGGGTGCTCGACATTTCTGGTTGGGGTGCCTTGAATGTGCTAGCTTAATTAAAATGTCTTCCTTCCAAAGCATTGAATATCTGCTCCTTATAGCCAATGTTTGTTAAGGTTAACTGCTGTAGATTTCTTCATTCTTTGGCCTAAGTCTGATGGCAGCTGTACATTTCCCATTCGAAATTGCCAAACAATCATCAAGTTATGCTAGCAATCTGTCATTGTTGATTTCAATGGTGCCTTGTATGTAGTGTGTACAGGCAAAAGGAGTACTTTCTTTGTTTATGCATAGGTGGATTTAGCTTTAGTTCAACAAGGTTCACTTACAGTCAGTCTGCTGCATATGGTGTAGTTTACTAATGTACAGCTTAGAGTAAGTACATACAGTGAATTTTCATTCGTAAAATTGAACAATTGATTTGAAATAGTGTGTGATACACTAAATGGTACCACAAATGGCAGAAAAATGGTTGCTCGCTGCACATATCTCAACCAAACCCACAAGTGCCAGTTGTTGGCAACTGTCTGTAGGCTCTTCCTGTAGATGATTCATCCTGTTATCAGACAGTGTTGTTAGACAAATACCTGTGCCCAGTGCTTTTATCTCCACTATCTCTGAGGTTGACTAATGATAACCTTTTTTATAGAACATTGCAGGCGTACAACTGTACTATCAGATGATATGATTGTATAGGAAACAAGATAAGATGGTCTTTGTTATTAGACAAAGCATTTTTGGGGATGTGTTTTACACACTCTTTGACTCCATAGCAGTATTGCTCATGGAAACATGTTGAAAGTGTGCTATTGAGTGAGTCCTGTATTAAATCTAACACATGTCGCAAAGGCAGAGAAAAAGCAAGTATATCCTCTGTCGTTGCTTTGGAATACGCCATGACAGTGATGCTGAGGTAGGTTGCAGTCAATATATTTTTTTTTAATTCTGATGTATAATGGTTTTTGGTTTGATCGGGCTCCATTCTGTCTTCTAGCAGACATGTCCAGCCTCCTTTGTGCCATTCTTTGGACTGTGCATTGTTAGGCAATACCTATCTTTTTCTCAATAAAAAAAAATTTGTTAGCTACTTGCTCATTTGCATGTGCAGCTTACTAGCGCTATTGTTAAATATTGCATCAAGCATCTATATTTGTGATTTCCTAGCACAATTCTGAGATGAATTGAGCAAGCAGCTTGAATCTTGTTATTTATCTTCAGGAATGTTTTTTTCCCTTTTGTCCTCATTCAAAATTTTTTCTGTATACTGTGAGGATACTTCTTCAATTGTAGCTCAATTTATGTCCTTATTCTACATCTAGATATATATATATATTTTTTTTCACAAGTTGGGTATTCTGACTGCTGCAAGTTTGATAAATAACAAACCTAGTGAATAGTTCTTGCAGCAGTATAAGCATAGCTAATCATCCATCTTTTTTTTTCCCTGCAGTAAATTTACTATATCAATAATGATTGCTCTGTCAAGTGTTAGAACCATTTGATGCTTCCCTTTCATGTCATTACCTTTGGCTATATAGCTAGTAGCATAAGTAATAGCTGTGAACAGCAACTTGTCATCTTTTAATGTGTGTAACTGTGTAAATTAACTGAATTGGTTTCTCACTGAAGGTTTCTTTTTCTTCCACTGTCAGGTATGTCCGATTTCTACAGAAAGTTGCCACTTTTTATGAGTTTCCTGCATTTCACTCCATCAATCGCCCACTTCTTCCTGAATATTGTGGTGGTCAACTCTTCCTTGACTTTGTCTTGTCATGTCCCTTAGCCTGACCTTACTTCCTTCTGTCACTGGAATCGGTCACTATTGTTTTTATTTTCTCGTTTAATCACTAATCAGCAATGCTCAATAATGAATCAACTGTAGGAACTATTGGTACTTTTTGGAAGCGAATTTATTAAACATTGTCCATCAGCTCTTGCATTTGTCTATGTATCTCACAGTTTAGTGGCAAATAGTCAGCAATTAAGTATTTGGTTGTATATGGTGCGTGGTTTTTCTTCACATTTCACAGGCACTACCAAGCGCACCCCCACCTGACTTGCTTGCATCGAACGACGACACTTTGAACGAAGTTTTTCGCAACTTTGAAGATGTCCTAAGCAGCCACGAAAGGGGCTTGGGAAACGGCCACATTGACGATGGACGTGAGATTGAAAGCGAGCTGCAAAAGGTCGACCTCCTACGAAATGCTCCCAAGTATGCAGATTCTGCAGTGGTGTCTCCAGGTACCGGTAAGGGACAAACTTTGATAAGCAGCTTTTCATATGTGCCATTATGTATTGAGCAGGAGATCCTATTGTTTGAAATGTTTACTGTGTGGCAGAAAACATTGTTTTGTGGAATATCATGTTGATGCCGAAGGGTGCGCTGCGGACATTGATTTTCGTGTTGGTGATGGCGGTGCACTCCCACATGCTAACCTGGAGTATATGATGAAATGATTACAGGTGGTTTCTGTGCGTGTGTGTGCGTGTGTGTGAGGGGGGAGTGATAATAGGGCAGTGTTGACAACCTTTATTTGGACAAACTCACCTAGTCAAGGCCCAAAACAATTCATATTTTAAAAAAAAGTTGCAAAGTGGTGATGATGATGACGACGACTTGCTCGAAATTTTGTTCTTTTTAATGTTTTGATTGTTCCTAAATGTCTTTCTTAGATTTTTTGATCTACCACTTTCACTTAGTCTATGGTAGGAATGTGCAAAAAAAATTCTAAGGTAATGTGAGATCTCAAGATTGGCTCAATAATAAGCTCTTTGGTATACCTGGACAGGTAGCGACAGATTGAAGTGCTTTCGAAATAAGATAGGGTTGAGGCAGTGAACCTTAAAAATTTTACCAAGGCAATTTACTTGCTATTTACATCACTAAAAAAGACTGAAGGAGTCCCTAAAACTCCATAAAGGTAAAGTTGTCGTTAAGGTGACTAAAAACACGTTATACCTGGCAACTTTCATGCTCAGTTACCAACACTGGAATAAGGTATGAATGGCATGCAGAAATTTTTTGTTACACAAGTTTTCAATTTTGTGCTGAGGAAACAAATTTTCGCGGACAATTGTAACTCGGGAACTCAGGCACCGCAAAAGAAAAGGTTTTTCCTTGAAGTCTCATTGCTACCATACATTTGTCTATGCCAAGTATAAGCGTCTTCATTTAGCATGTCCTTCTCATTACCTGGAAACAAGTTGATGTATTATTGGTGATTATGTAAATGATCATGAGAATGAAGCTGTGTGCTTCAAGTTGGGACTTTACTGATGTATCCCTCCAAATCCATTAGTTTGTATGATAGTTACTACATGACCAAGAAGGCAGATGTGTTTGTCTTGCTAAGCCCTCAGGCCTTGTGCATTGACAGTTGTTATACTATCGAAATATTTTAACTGGCTTTGGCGTTGTAGATGATAACTGTTCTTCAGGACAGAAACTGCTATATGCTTTGTCATATCTTCACAGCTGCAGTAGCTGTAGTGGTAGACTTCCTTGCAAGTGATTTTCTTGGTGTAAAGGTCATTCTGTACGTAAGCACAATGTTCACCTGGCAAATCAGTTCTGCTGAATCCTGCAAGGTGGAGAAAGGCTAATGAAAGGAAAAATTGTCATCCACCCGACTGTAGCATGAGGCTACAAAGGAAATCTATACTGATTTTTTGGAAAGAAAGCATAGCACTTCAAGAAAAATTTGTTCTGGTCTAGCAATCGAATTTAGGACCAACACCTTTCCTGGGCAGTCGTTCTACCGACTGAGCTAACCAGGAGACCAGGAGACTACAGCGTGAGCTAGGGCAAACTAATCGACAATTCAAAACACAGGCACACTGAATGTGGCATATTAGTTCTGCGTAATCCTGTAAGGTGGAGAAAGGTTCAAGAAAGCTTCAAGCTGTAGTCGGGTGGATGACAGTTTTCCCTTTCACAAACTTTACCTGATACTGATTTGCTATTCTTCTGCTGATTAGTACTTTTTGTGGTGGTGTCAGCGCTTTCAACTGATTGTGTGGCACTGTCTCTTCTTAGAACCAACGCGGAGCTCAGTGCTTCCCTCCCATTGGCGAGAGGCTGATCAACGAAAAGCAAGTGAGATACTGGACATGGTCTTTGGTCCAGCTCGTTCTAGGAGTGGCTCTGCTAGCTCCATATCATCTTTATCAACAAACTCATCCACTGCTGTTCCTGATGTAAGTGCACTTATAGCACCTGGATTTGTTATTGCAGCTAGCAAACTTTGATGTGTTATATGCCAAGTCACAAAATGCAGTATTCTCCATTTAGTGATTTTTGCAGGTTTTGTGCAGCTTATACATGACTTCAGTCATTTGGGAAATGCCTCGCATTAACTGAAGAATTGTGGTACACTACGTTAATCAACATCTAGCAGTTATTAAACAAAGAATGTTTTTCTGTCTGGAACAGTTCATTTTTATTAGTTGAACACTTATTGGGATCTTCTCTAGTTGAACACCACGCTACCTGTTCATTAAAATTTTATTTCTTTAATTAAGCCTCAGCAGGCTTACGTTTGGAATGCTGCAGGTGGATTGTTTTTGAATAAAATAATATGCGTATAAATGAGTAACAACATTTGCAGCTGCTTTAGCTTCCGTCTTCAACTACTGACATTGCCCTCTGCCATATGTGCATGTAGCATTGTTACTGTAGTCATACTTCACCTGATGTAGTTTCACCAATTAACAGCTTCATAACATTTAACTAAATGAGCTTCTTCCTTTCTGCTGTGAGCTGCATCAGTGCTGGCATGACCCTGCAAGTTTGAACTTAGCTCTTACTTGTTTAAAGTTTTATTTTATATGATATGGCAGCACAGTGCTGATGTTTAAATAAGCATCCTTTAGTGTTTTTAAAAACTTGCAGTTCCATTCCGGCCAAGTTGTACGCATTGTGCCTATGCTTACACCAGTAGTCACCCGTAGATCGCTGTTGCAAATGACGTGTCTTAGATTTTCCTAGTACTAACAACATCAGCATTACTATATTTGCAGTTATCAAATGAATGAATAAAGTATGGATATCCAGCCAGTGTCTTTTTCGCTCGGTTCCGGCTGATTACAGCTGATGCTAAAAGCAAGTGAATCAAAGCATTCATGCATACAGCCATATGGACTGAAACTAGAACATCTTAATTCAGTTTTTTTATTCTACTGATAATCACAACTTAGCATTATGGAAGCTACTGATATATTAAATTAATAGTTAAAGTAACATTTTCAAGTGATTTTCATCTTTTCGTTCAGGCTTTACATTACACTTGGGAGGGTTTAGGAGGCTTAGTTGGGAAGTAGTGCGAGGTTACCTGGTATGGGGGGGGGGGAGGTACTCCCTGTTGGAAAGAAACTTCGGCAGGAATGAAACATACTTATCATCACATCACTGTGATGCCAATTATGACTTGTAAGAAGCTAGGGGCAAAACTGTGCACACATTCCATGGGACTTTTTTAAGATAATGTTTGAGTAATAATGTTTTACAGAATGTATTTGTGTAGGCAATTACTGAACAGACCAATCTACACTATGCTATGATATAGAGACAGCATGTGTGAATACAGTCTCCTGAGGATCACAAGACCAGATTTGTAGTCCTCTTTTGTTTCATGCCCTTCTCAACTGAGAGTGAATTCCTGGCCACTCCTTCTTGTGGGAATGTACCATTCACGGTAGGGTATGCAAGGAAGAAGAAAACAAATGAAGGACTGTGTAGGTTAAGTGAAAAGAAATTTGTACCTTTATGTGAGTAGCGAAAATGTAGAGCTGTTCATTCTTGATGATGAAAAAGAACAATCTCGACATAAGCGAAATCCCCACTGATATATATATATATATATATATATATATATATATATATATATATATATATATATATATATAAAGCCATCTGCTTCTTAGTGAATCCTCTGCAGCGGGTAAGAGCCATTGTTTGGAAATAACCAAAATATGTGTTTAAAGGGGACTTCAATGGCGCAAAAGATGAGCCACAGTAAAGATGACAGATGCAGCACTGTGTCTACCAATTTGCTTTAATGTTACCCGCTTTATTTTTCACTATACCTATTACTTCAATTATTGTTATTCTTTGTAGCTCTTTCTCAATATTTTGCCACTCATTACTTGGCCAAACCTCTGTAGTGGGTAAGTGCCTGGAAGCAGCAACAACCGTGATATTCGCCAAGGGCCCAACAACAATCCATGCACCCCGGCCGTGAGCAGTGTAAGCTTGAAGCAACTCTCCATCGCTGTTACTGCGCGCACGACATCAAGAGACGCTCATGTATCTCGTGCTGGCAACGAGTGTCCTGCTCACGGCTCTGGTGGTGTGGCTTCTCGTGCTGTCCGGGCGCCTGGCCGCCATTCTGGACCTGTGGCCACTGCTCGAAGAGCACCGCGCCCTGTACTTGCAGTTTCCGGGGCTTCGGGCAGCATTGACGGCTCCGCGCCTCCACCACGCGGGCATCAGCCGGACTGCGGTGGGGCACAGGGAGCAGGCTGCGACGAGTCCTAGTGGTGGTGGAGGCGGAAACTCGCCGAGCGTAAACCGTGCGGCCCTAGCCAACGTGCGGGAGCTGATGGCCACGAGTCTCGGACGAATCAGGCATCTTGAAGACGAGGTCAAGGCCATACCGTTTCTGCAGGTACATGATTGGCACTTGCATGGCCAGTGTAGTGCAGCGCCAACTGTAGAACTTGTTTCGAGTTCCCAGGTCGAATTTTGAGGCTTGTGGCACATTGCATTATTGGGTTTGTGAACATGGCCAATCCCGATTATGTACAGAACCCGGGTATTCTTAATTATCGCACATATTAAATTCACAGCCGAACTGGCTTCTCTACCACCTTCGCCGCTCCGAAGACCCAATGAAATAATATGCACAAGTGCCGTGGGTCTAAATCGAACTCTGTTCCATTGGCACATTCTTTGTAATGGATGCGATGCTCTGCGCTGCTCTTTCCCTGACCATTTCAGTCACCACATTGACCTTCTGCCCTCAGAGGCTCACCTCAAACAAATTCTGCACCCTGCTATGTGTCAGTTACCCTGCAGACCATTCCCATAGGATGGAATGGCCTGATACAAGACAGTGATAACTGGATATCACTGGAATAGACCTTCGCACTTCAGCTAACATCAATAGGCTGACGGTGATGATTTCTACGAGATCAAAGTCGGTGTTTTCAGTTGCAGCAGCATAGTTGTGATGTTTACCACACAGAATAACTAACTACACAGTCATACAGATGCACTCCTTGAGCAGGTGTTATTGACAGTAGTCGCAAATTAAAGGTACACACTTCGGAGGTGATTGGTGTACTCCAGACAAAGTTGAATCCGGGAGGGCGCTGTGTGCATTACGTGTGTGTGTAATATGCGACCATCAGCCTTGTTAGCATACCAGTGCCTCACACATGCTGAGCGCTGGCACACAGTACAGAAGGTATGGAAACCGCAGTTGCATGGATCAATTATGGCATTGTGTTAAACGGGCACTGATAAGGGAGGTCAGGCTGGAATGTTAGAATAACTTTGTGCAATAACAGATGAAATTAACGGAGAAGTCAATGTGGACGAAGACACAGTCGTCAAATACGTGCAGCATCTCATGGATCTCAACATCACGCAACTAGAACAATTTTGTGCTAAATGACTGTTAAATGAATTAATGTATCTTGCTGCTGTTTTCCTATTTCTTAGGCATGTTGAGTTGTAGTACGATCAAACTCGAAAGGCTTTGTACCATATCGAAATATTTATGTGTAGGGCCACTTATGCACCACAGGGTGGGACAGTTTGGTCCTATATTTTCAACAAAAACTTTGTGGTAAGCAAACCTACCAGGATACTCCCATCATAGTTGTTTGTCTTAAAGGTGCTATATATTATTTCACTTGATAGAGTGATTGAAAGCACGATCTGTGTCCTTCATTTCAATATACTGAGTAGTTCCTAATATTTCATTTTTTTCTTCTCGTGTTTGTTGCATAGTCTTGACGACAGTTATCGCCTCTAATAATACATTCTTTAAAAAATTAGATAATGGGGCTTGGTTACTGTGCATGCCCACTCTGTCTGCAGGTGTTCCACCTTTAATCGAAGTGCATTTATGCTGATTATAATGTGGCTGTTCACAATTGTTTTGCTTTAAGCTTGGAGGGCGGTGCTAGACTAACCTGCAACACTAATGGCAGTGTCATTAACAGTACAAACATTACAAACCTGTACGATTCTTAGCAAAAACTTAATACACAGCATATTTTTGCTTGTGTAAAACATTGCAGTGATTCTTTCTTTCTTTCTTTTTTTTTTTTTTAATGCAAGCCGGTTTCATCAGCATTGGTAAAACAAGGGGTTTTGGTTGCTGGAACCAATTTTCCAACTAGTCCCTTGTTGAATAACATTCCTTGTCAGATCAGTATTAATTACTTTCTTCAAGTGTTCCGTTGCCAGCTTTATGCATGAAATTGCAGAAAAGCAGTCATTGCAGTTAAGAACCACTGTGTGTCATTGAAATATTTAGTGCCCATTTTGACTAGCCAGAATGTTTGCAATCTGACCTTGCTTGCCTTTTTTTTTGTGCTCTGTTTTTCTTTTTTCTTGCAATAAGGAGAAGTTATCTCTTCTGGAAGAAGAAAAGAGGCTGCTCATGCTGCAGCTGAAAACAAAATCAAACCAACTGGGCCAACGTTCCGTTGGTGTCGGCGACAACCACATCCTGGGTCCAACGAAGAGAGACGCTGCCGGCGATGCCCTCGACGAGTACATCCGAAAGTTGGAAAACCAAAGCCTAGCAGCTTTTCCAAAGACAAGCCGTTCAGATGCCAAAGTGCAAGCTAGCGTCCCAACAACTTCTACGCATTCCATGACAGTAAGTACGAAAGAAGATGAGCCATTTTCTGAGTCTCTGCCGTTGCGCCCAAGTCGAAGTTTAGACCGTGCAAAGCCAGCTGCCGTTCGAGTCCAGAAGACAATAGGTGTTGGGTGCTGTGTCGTAACGAGGTCTATTGCAGTTGGCGACAGTGGAGAGCTGCTTCTAAACTCACCAGTACAAGCCTCAGAACATGAAGGCAGCCAGGAAAAGCTTTCGACACGGGAAGTGGATGCAGATTGGAAGCTCATTCCACGAGCCAAACTACATGTCTGCAAGCAATGCACTGAGAGGGTAAAGAAGCAGTTTGAGAGCAAAGAGACAGCCACAGATCCTGAAGCAGGTAAAGATGTGCGAAAGAAACTTGAACAGCTGACTTTCGACGTCTGTGAGCCAACATCTGTTAAGCCGGAGCCACGACCGTGCCTGCATTGTGAAGAACGTTCTAAGCGAGTATTTGGCCACAGTTCCACAAACACGGAAGCCGTGCTCACATCTAATGTTGGTGTATCTGTCTTGACGTTGCAGCCATTTGAGATTCCTCCGCCTGAAAGCCCGCAGCGGCCACGTAGGTCACGAAGTCAAGGAGCACAGACGCAGCGAGTCTTGAGAGGAAATGTTGGCGTTCAGTTTTCTCCCATGCCCGTGCGGAAGCGTGACGTTATGCTGCAAGCTGATGTCACTGAGAGGAGGCATGTTGGACTGCAAGTTACGACAGTCGAAGCGAAGCCACTCACTGTTTCCACAGGAACTGGCATCACAGATGTGAGGAGGGTCGTCTGTGATCGTTGTGCAAACCTTCGTCAGCGATCTGTTGCAGTTGGGAACCATGTCAGTCGGAGAGACATGGCAGTTTCCATTTCATTGCAAGCAGAGACGGTCTCACAGGGTTGTGGGGATTGTGCTATCACAGACGCCCTTTGTGAAAAGTGCCAGCTGAAACAGACCGAGACTATTGGTGTAGGTGACTTTGATGTCAACTGTGTCGTCTGCGATGCATGTATGGAGAAGTCGACATCTGAGGAAAAGCCGCCTTCGACGCAGTCGGTTGGCACAGTGATGACATCTTCCGTGGAAGAGCCAGGATCTCTGGATAGTAGCAGGGGTGTGCGCCTGTGTGACAAGTGCAACTGCCAGATAACTAGTGTCGCGAAGGACTTTATAGACAAAAATGTGCTTGACCCTGTCCTTCCAACCTTGTCGTCTCGCATTCCAAAGCTCTCAGGCCGAAGTCTTAGAAAACCGGCAGCTCCTCGTGCCTCCTCAGTTCCACCATCCTCTGAAAACAGGAATGTCCTGCTAGGAAGCCTTGGGGACCAGAAGGTGGCAGCAATAAGTCAGCAGCAGCTGAGGGAGCCCCCAGCTAGGATGACAGAGAGAGCAGAAAAGTAAGCATATCAGCTTTTTCTTCCTTTCTCCCCCCCCCCCCCTTTTTTTTTAAATAGGAGGATTCACCACAAGGCATTCATAGTTCAAGAGGGGCATCATATAAGCACATGCAGCCTTGTGTGATGCCAGTACTGCAGCATTGAGTTAGCATGTTTGTTGTCTTTTATCCTATGGGTATTGTTCATTAGAACATTAGGCTTCAGTCTGGCCTCCCTGAACATTTTGTGCCTATTATCCTGATTACCAGAGCACAGCCACAGAAGGTGATGGTTGTCTACTGTGTACTCAATGGGATTATTAGTTTGATTTGCTTTTTATTTGTTGCGTTTTGGAATAGTTGGTAGTGCCGTGACATATTTATTTTTATAAATATATGCATAGTTCTGTAGAGACGCTATGGTCAAGAATCTATTGCACCGGTTGTTCAAAGAATGGCATGAGTTAAAACACAAACGTAATATGACACTTTCTTGCTAAAATTAATTCTCCTGAGTAAGCCTGTGACGGGACATGTGGTTTTTGAGCTGGTTAGCTGGTGGCCTGTCGTGGTAATGCAGTGGATGCCAATAGTTAGGTGACGTAGTTATAGGTAGCAGCTTGAGAGATTAAAGTTTATAGTCAAGGTTAAATAATTATTTAGATTATGGTGTCAGTGGTTGGTTCAAGGCAGTGGTAATCGTTGAGCATTTACAGAAACCTCTGTGCTTACCACACTTGATTTGCAATGGTTGAATGTAGTTTCCTTTTTCAAGTAGAAGGCCCCAATATCAGAGAGCTGCTGTTGGCTGGACTATTGGCTCGTACTTGTACATCCTTGACTTTCTCTTTCTTCTTCTTTTTTTTTTTTACATATAAAGAAAAATAAAAAGAATGAAGAAAATGTCGATAAATATGTGTCAGCAGTGTGTTAGGCCCATAATGTGGTGACTTGAAACTCATAGCTGTAGAATGTTTTTCTTTTCTTTTTCGTCAGAGTAATGAACAATTATAATTGTCTACACATTCTAAAAATTCACCTTCTTTCCTTGCATGATTGATGGTTGAAATTCTTTACCTGAATTTGTTCATTACCTGGAGGTCAGTTTCTTGATACTCGAGCAAATTATGTGTGTGTGTGTGTGTGTGTGTGTGTACACATGCATGTGCAAGCATACTTGACTCAACTTGAACTTGACTTTGTGGATTTAGAAACAATCACTTCCATTTACAGCTGTGATATTTTAAATATGGATACCTGTAAGACTTGTAAAATGGCCTGTTGTTGGCCTTCGCTTTGTTCCATGTTACACCAATTGCTTATACTCTTTCTTAGTTGATAAACATGTCACAATGATCATAGCTGTGTTTTCTGAGGCGTATAGTTTTGTCCATTTTGCTCTTGAAGGCATGAGCCAAGCAAGGAGGTGAAAGCAGCTTGCAAAGTCCTCAACGACTACCTCATGAAACCTGAGAGAGGGGACCCAAACAAACTTGTAAGTTGGCTGTTCTTTTTTCCAATGCTCACTAGTCCCAAAAAGGCATCAGATCATTGTGTATGCCATGCTAATAATAGTTACTGCCTGCAAAAATTTTTTTTTTCATTGAGCTGAGGCATTTTAGGATAAAGTTATTTATAACTTAATTTGCTGAAGTGCCCTCGAGCAGAACTGCTCATTTCTGCTTAGATGAGGCAAATTGTAATAGCTTCCACAGTTTTGTATTCTGCTGGGCCAGCGTGCTTGTATGTGAACCTTTATGTGATGCCTTCATTTTATCTTTTATTTGTTTTTGTTATCTTATCATATCTATGACCCTGTAATGCGTGCTCATGTGACTTCATATGCAGAAGTAAAGTGGCCCAATAATATGCACGGGTGTTCTCATACCAGCCTCATTGTGCATCTCTCAATGATACAAACATTATAGTTTGATTAGGAACAGTACTTGTTTAAATCACATGCTTAACTTAGGCCTATTAGACGCCTGATAATATTTGCACTTGCCTCTATTCTCACTGTCACCAATCATGTTCTTCTTCTCTCAGCCAGGAGTAGCTGGATAGAGAAATGCATGCTAAGCCAACCTCGGCTCTTTTTTATAACTAAACGTTCTTTCTGTTAATTAAAAGCCCACAGCTACTAGTAAATCCCTCATCTTAAGCTTGAGTTAGCATACTTCATTATCACGTTTTCGATGTGTCAGCTTTCCCCTAGCATTAATGTGTGATCCCATTTTATCGGAGGCCTCAAGTTCAGCCTGTGCACCTCCACGAATTATCATCCTGTGTATTATAAATTTATGAATTTTTTGTCATCTAGTGCTGTTCATGTTCCTAAAAAGCCACGGTACAACTTAAAGGATGTTATGTGCCTGTATGTGGCCATATAGCTCACATGAATTAGAGACTCCTGTGTCCTATTCATGCAATTATGTTAAATAAAAAGATGTTCTGCTATCTATGACACAATTCTTTTTGCTTGCAGAAAACGGCTGTGTCACTGATACAGCAAGAGTGGTTCCAGATTTCGAGTCCTGCTGAAGCAGATGCAAACATGCTTGAAGACTACATGGACACCTTTGAGGAGTTCTCCCGTCATCTGCTTCATCGCATTGTGAACATGGCTGATGTGAATGTATGTGTGCTCGTCTCCATGCTTACGCCATTGTTCCTGCAACAAGACTTTGCTTCATTTTGCAGGGCAACACAGCCATCCACTATGCTGTGTCTCATGGCAACTTCGATGCTGTGAGCATTCTTCTTGACTCCAAAGTGTGTGACGTGAGCAAGCAGAACAAGGTTTGTTGGCTCACCATGAACTGTGCAGCCTATATCTCTCAAGTGTACCACATGACATAACAATGATGATGATGATGCAGAGTGGCATGATTATCTGATTTAACTAGTGTCAGAGTGCACTAAAAGCCATGAACACTTTTCCTATATGGCAACCATGGTGTCACAGACAACCCTTTGCATATATCTAATATTTGCTGTCATACTTTTTCGTCATTGTGGTATCTTGGGAAACCAGATGCCAAACAGCCTACAGGAATGTTCGAACTTTGACAGTTGTGCTCAGTTTGCAGGTGAGTTTCCTGGGAGTACTGCATAAACATAAGATGCATAATATTGTTTCTGATTGCCTATATTTTAAATCAGTTCAGGCACAAAGGCTGAAATTTATTTTGACTGACAGAAAGAACTGTGGGAGCAGCCATGCTAGGATCCTTTACATTAGAGCTGTCTTGCATAGAACAAATACGGAATGTTACCTTGTTGTATTTCTGTAGTGTTTTAAAGGAGCCCTGAAGCTCTTTATGAACATATTAAAAAATCTTTGCCAATCTGTTAGTGAGGCTCCTGTGAACATGCGGACCAAATATTATTGCACTGCATGCAGCAGGGAATTTACAATTTGTAAATTCTCAAAAGCAGTGAAAGATAGTTTGCTCTAGCTTCCGCAATGTCATCAGGCAGCGTCATCACGAGCAGCTGGGCCCACAACAGCCATTGGCTGATTTTGTGATTGCGAGAGCATTCTCAGGAATACAATTATTGCTCATTTTGGTTAAATAAATGAAATATATATCTCTGCATTCTCAGAAAGATAGAAGAAACATTTCATCTTTGCACTGCTGGTCTACACACAGCAGTTGCGCGTTGCTGCATCTGCTGCGCCTGGTTTCAGAGATAAAAAGCGTAGCGTAGATACTGCAGCCACCACCAGGTGCCGCCACAAGCTGTCTCGTGTTCAACCTTTGGACGGCGCCAGCGGGGCAGTGCTCCCTTGCGGCCCCTTGCCATCTCCCCTGTGCAACTTCCAACGTGCTGATAGAAATGAAAGAAGACAGAAGCCCACTGATTGGCTCGTAACTGCATCTGTCTTCGCTTGTGCTTGAAGAATTAGAAAAATTCTTGCGGCAGAACATTTGTGAGGCGACGTAATTTAGTAGTGATGTAATTCTATGATTAATTGGAAAATTGTTTCAGGGCCCCTTTAATGTAAGAAGTTAGGGGAGAGAAACCTAGCTTGCACATTTTGCTATTTTTCATTGCTGCAATTGCATCTGTCATCATTATTCTTAACAAGCTAGTATGTGCAGCGATGCTGTAGACAGCTAAGTTGTGCACAGTACCTACATGTAGCTTGTATAAGAGAGATAAGACTTAATGCAGGAGCATTAAATGGCTCATGAGATAGAAAATCCAGGGTTGTCAGTGTCGGCATGACCACACTATGGTCCGAAAAGGCTACGAAACCTCAACCTTTGGTGGGAGTCAAACCCATAACCTTTGGTGTAAATAATGCTACAAACCCTCAACCTTTGGTGGGAGTCAAACCCACAACCTTTGGTGTTATTTAAGGTGAAGTTAATTTTGGCACAATTAATGAAGATAGAGTTAAAGTACTTGAACCCATGATCTTTAGTGTTAAGGTGAAGTTGATTAAGGCATAGTTAATTTAAGATATAGCTAATTAAGGCACTTGCACCCACAAACTTTGGTGGGAGTCGACCCCACGACCTTGGGTTGTGGCATAATGTCTAAGCATCGCATGGTGATCACAATGCTTTCGCATTCATCCATGTAGGGATAACTAAGTGCCCCTTGAATTTTTTATTAATGTCACCCAATCAGTTTGTTGGTATGTTTTGGCCAGTATCAGGTGTGTGGTACTTGCTGTCCTCACACACTTCCGTATTTGCTGTTCTCCAGGCAGGGTACACTTGTATCATGCTGGTCTCTCTGGCCGAAATCAAGAACGACACACATCGGCTTGTAGTCCAGCGGTTGTTTCAACTAGGGGATGTGAATGCGAAGGCTATGCAGGTGAGCCTAACTTTGTGTACTCTTGTGAACTCAGTCTTACAATTTCAGATAATATTTTTTAATTTAGTTCCTTTATTTGATGCCACCGCATTTGGAGACAGCGGTGTCTCTCTGTGCATGTGTATGTAAAACATGAGTGCTAATAGCAAATGTCTGTCAGAGATGTTGCTGTTACACCTCTTGTTGATTTTGGGTGCATGTGAGCTGTATGCCACATTAATTAGGTTATCAATAAAATAGTTAAGCTGACAGACAAGGACTCCATTCGTGCTTGTATATTGCAGTACTTTATGACACCAAATGTTTGACAGTGGTCATTTGTAGAAAGTGCTTCTGTAACTATTCTTTCAGCAAAGGAGTGAAGTAGTGATCTCACTCTGCAGTCTCTAAACCAAACGTATTGGGTCGCTGCTTCATTAAGTTTAAAAGACAAGATAAAATCTACTGACTGATGGAAGTCGATTTCTACTTACCTTCTGATTTCCCATAGAAAGTACTGACGAAATTAAAAACTTGTGATGCTTCTGAAATAAACATCTCATAGATTATGTTTCATAAGAATCTGAGGTAGGGATTAGAGGGAACAGTAACATTACATGTATAGTCTGAAGCAACAAATTACATGTTGTGATAGTAAACAGAAAACCAACTTTACTCTTGTAGCAGTATTTTCTGTACTACCTTTCAATGATTTCAATGTCTTTCCCTCTGTTTAAGTAGCTTTACTTTCAACCATTCTGTATTGTACCCAGTTGCATATATTCAAAATTCTGCAATCAACCTTCACCACAGCGCATGCTGCCATAGATTAGGCATCGTGTTGCTGACTTCCAATATTTGCCTTTTTCTAGTTCTTGCAACACTCACCGGGCATAAGAGAATGATTGTCCTTTCTTTGGTTTTCTGCTTAGTGTTACAGCGCTTCTAATCGAATGTCACCAACTTGTCCCAGGAGGTAGCACAGCATTTTTTCTGTTGTATTACGCACTGCAGAAGATCATGATTATGGAGAAGTCTCATCATGGTCAACAGTGGTTTGATGAGGGATATTGTTGGAGTCAACATATGGACCAAGAGCCTTTTCTTTGCCAGGGAGTAGTTGTTGCCTCGACAAAGACGGGGTCCTTTGTCAAAATGTTGGCTGTAATAACATCTCTTGTTCAACCTGTATTAACCCTTTCAGTGCCAACTTTCTTCTTTTATTTTTCTTTTCCAGAAGATCACCAGCCTTTCTCAAATTTTTCATTACCGATTAATTGTGAACAGCATTCATTATTGCAATAGCAGCAGTTAATTTATTATTTTCTGTTGCCTCTTACCATAAATTATTGCAGATAGGCAAGGCCACAAAACAATTTATATGAAGCATGATATTTCTTATAACAAAAGTCAACCTGACTTTTGTTATCCTTTATGCGATGCATCATTGCTGGTGCAAGAAGGAAATGAAATTTGCAGAGATACCTGCAGTAAAGCGTCACAAAACAATTTATATGAAGCATGATATTTCTTATGACAAAAGTCAACCTGACGATCACGATCACCAACCACGATCAACCACGATCCCGCCATTGGAAAAGGCGTTCATCATTGCTGCAGCCGCTTCTTTATGCACCGCCATCTCCAAAATTCAGGGGAGCCAGACTTCCTCCTTGTTCCCACCAAGGCAGCCCTCAAAAAATCCGTTTTCTTGCAAGCTGGTGCCATTTAATAGTGCAGCACTCACACCAAAAGGATAAAATGACTCCCACTCAGTAGATAGAATTGCTGGACAAATGAGACTCGTCACTGGCATATTTTAGAAGAAATGCATGGATGAGTGATACTCGTGCTTGGCATGGAAAGGGTTAGTCACTTCAGTTCTCAGTCTTCCAATGATCCTCTGTCATGTTTAGCCTAATCACGAGGCCCTTTTCATTACAGAATGGCCAGACGGCCCTCATGCTGGCTGCTAGTCATGGACGGCTAGAAATGATCAAGCTGCTTCTTGATGCTGGCGCTGAGCCAAATGTGCAGGACAATGACGGGTCGACGGCGCTCATGTGCGCTGCGGAGCACGGGTATATTGAAATCGTGCGCATTCTACTTGCCCACCCGGATACCGAAGTCTGTCTGGCAGATAATGTAAGTACCTTCACGTGCATTCAATTCCTGATCACAGCAGCCGAATTCCCTTGGAGGCAGAATGCAAAAATGATAATTTACTTAGAATTAGGCGCATGTTTTAAGAACCCTGAGAGGTTGAAATTAATCCAGAGCCCCATGCTACTGCGCCACTTATAACCCATTTTGCAATATATATATATATATATATATATATATATATATATATATATATATATATATATATATATATATATATATAAAGGACGTTTTTGCTGAGGAGAACAGTATAGGCTAATAAGGACAGCTTCTTCACATCTCTTTGTGTTTGTCATAGTTTGCTTTGGGCTGCCTTCCCCATTCAAATGTACAGGTTAAATGCAGAAGTACTATCACAATGTCACTGCTGGATTAACTTGGATAAGATGAATTGCATTTAAAAGAAAAAGTCCAATTGTTGTAAGAGATGATCACACTATAGTGTCAATTTAGGCTGCAGTAAATTCAAGATATCCCAAACAGGCGAGATATGAAAAAAAAAAAAAGAAACAATGTGATTGCGAGTTCGTAATTCTGTCCCAAAACAGACGGCGATTTTGTGAAAGGATAGCGATATAAAGTTTGAAACTAATGACACTGACACCTTTTGTTTAGTTTGCAAGCATTTATTGCCATGGTTACCCTTGTTAGTATCATAAAATAAAAGAAAAACTAGCTGCTGTAGTAAAAGACATAGATAACATATGCTCTATTAAATACAAAATACACAGTTGTCATATCTGGGTTTCTTACAAAGTTCAGTAGTCATAACCTCCACATTTTAATTTTCTTACTGCTTTGCATTGTTTGTCAAATTTTGTTAACATTTAAACACCTATTCAATATTCTTTACTCCTTAATCACTAGCATTAGGTTTTCTTCTGCAGCAAATTCCATTCAGAATAGCCCAGTAGTTTCTAATTAAGAGCACTTCTTTGTCCCACATGCATTCGAATAGGAAGGACCTAACCTGAAGCCTCCCCTTAAAGAAAATCTACCGTACATGTCAGTGGGCTGCTTCTGTGTTTGAATCCATAAGATCATTAGTCCAGGAGTTGTTTAAGAGTTTCATTATCATTGCAATCTAGCTGAGTAGAAAATCTACCAGGTCTGTTTATGTGTACGTGTTTGAGTTCATACGATTAACTGTACAGAGTTTCACATACCTTTACTGCAATGTGAACCCGGCGTGGTGGCATAGTGCTACTAAGCCTGAGGGCGTGGGATCAAATCCTGGTCTCAGTGGCTGCATTTTGATAGGGGTGAAATGCAAAAATGTCTGTGGGTGTCATCCATTAGGTGCACATTAAAAAACCTAGGTGGCCAAAATTAATCCGGAGCATGCCTCACAATCATATTGTGGTTTTGGCTCGTGAAACCCCAGAATTTTTTATTGCAAGGTCGATAAATACTGCAGCCATTTTACTCTTTTTCTTTGTGGGTAAAGTGTGGTGTGCACACTGACCAGAATGCAGTTTAGCTTAGATATAACAAACAAGGATGTAACGAATTATTGGGCATAACAAAGTAAGTTTTAATCTTTTCCAATATCGGCCCATAACAAACATAAGCTTATAAGGAATTAGATACTATAACCAATTATTGGATATAACAAAGTAAATATAAAATCATTTTTTTCGATATCAGCTTACAGCAAACATGCTTATAACGAATATCAAATGTAATAAGGGTGCTTACGTATTGGGTGAAACTTCTTTATAATGAGGTTTTACCATATCAAATTTTTGCTTTCTCTCGTCCGAGTTTTACAGAACCCATTAGTTGCATAAAAGGCATAGGTTAAGGTCAGCCATTATTTGAATCACAATTGTAGAAGTCTCTGGGAGATTCTTTTGTTTTAGTATCGTCTCAATGATTACGTTTCTTTTCTTTTCATCATCCATTTCTTCAACCCTACAAGGTTATGCCTTCCTCTTTCACAGTTTGCTAGTTGTGTTGTTAATTTTCTGGCTGGACACTTTCAAGACGCACAGTATCCTTGCATTCCAATTTGGTTTCCTGTTGACAGGATGGAAGCACGGCTTTGACGATAGCTATGGAAGCGGGTCACAAGGATACAGCTCTGCTCATCTATGCCAACAGCAACTTCTCACGAGGCAGCTCTCCGGTGAGTTTTTACAAGCAGATTGGGATAATGTCTAGTCCGTGATTTGTAGTAATTGCACAAGTGCACTGGTTTAAACTCACTTATACTCAGTTTCATCCATACCAGGCAATGCTATGAAAGATAGAAAGACTTCTCTTGGCATTCGCGTTCATGAACAAAAAATGGTATGTCACATACAGAAAAAAAAACGGACGTATGCATCATGTAATTGGGTGTAGCATAAGGTCTCATACTTTTATGCTGCAATATATATGATCTAATTATTACATGATAGGCGGCACTGATGTGAACCTCTTTACCACTGAACCAACAGAACGGCACATTCTGCAACTATCAGCCACAAAGCACCACTCGCACTTGCTACCGAAACATAGTATGTTGTGTACTGGAAGCATGAAGGTGCAAGAATAATATGTGCTTTGACATAACCTTGTGTCCACAAGTTATAGTTGTAAT
Organism: Dermacentor variabilis; assembly: GCF_050947875.1. NCBI lineage: Eukaryota > Metazoa > Arthropoda > Arachnida > Ixodida > Ixodidae > Dermacentor > Dermacentor variabilis. The sequence goes on from NC_134577.1 coordinate 18,635,324, forward strand.
ATATGAAGTAGTTCAGTAAAAAGCATTGCAGATCAAAAACTACACTACGAAACAGGCAGAGTGAAATTTCTATTGCTGCACTACTTGCATAGCCTCTGTAACATTGCCTGCTAAGTTTGAAACATACTATAGACAGCTGAAATGCAAATGATACAGTATGAGTGTACACCAATCATTTAAAAATATTGTGTCTGACAGAGCTTAAATAATAGCTTAAATAATATTGACACGTGTACTTGTTTGTCTTTATCGGGTGACACGTTTCACTGCCTAACAAATGTTATCGCACAGCACAGGATTCGCCTGCATGTATCGGAAGTTTCTGGAATGTTATCGATGCTTCTATCCGCTTTCTGTTGTCGCCGAACCTTGTGTTATCTGATTTCATTGCATGACGTGAATGGTGTAGAACTTTGTGGAATACATGCGGGTCCCAGCGATTAGTCTGTACATTTGACGACTGCTTTATAAAAGCCGACACGCTTGACTCGCTGATCAGATTTTCGACGATCGCCGACCGTGTTCGCCGCTATCATTGTGCTATAAGGGTAGCCTGTTTTTGTGGGCACAGGTTCGCCCAATAAAAGTTAGTTTTGTCTTTCACAGTATTGCTATTGCGTTCTTCAACGTTACCACCATGTGACAATATTAAATTCCCACGTGCAACGAGTTCACTGTGCAAATGAAAACGAACCATGGTATTGTTTGGCCTGCCTCATTCGTAATCCTATTATGCACTTGAGTGGATATCAGTGGACCTCTTCGATTTGTTGTCCCGGACAGTCCACCCGAGATGGTGAATATGCAATGCTCATTGACTGAAAGCACTGCCATGGGCAGTCTGGGACTGTCAGGCACGGATAACCAAAGAAGGCCCAGTGTTTCTTTTAGTATTTGATGGATTTGTGCTAGAATAGTACCACTGGTCATAGCTACAGCATGTGTAGCCATTGTTCAAATTTGCAAGTATAGACAATGTTTAACTGAATACAGAGTGTGCTGTGATGTTTACATCTGGGAAACTGCTGAGACTTTGTGTGCTTATATAGAATTTTTTTTTTGTACCTGCACGCCGGCCATTTATTTAACATGTTTCATTTAACATAGATATACAGGGTGTTTCAACTAACTTTAGCCAGAGTTTAAAAATATGCCGATGTATTCTAAGACGACATGACCAAATGCATGTTGCTCACTCTTGTATGTAGTGTGCCACGCTATTTTTGTATTTTGCTTAATTAGATAATTAGTCAAGATTAATTAACCAACTTCTGACGCAATGAAGTTAGGCAAAAAGTTCCTGTTAGAAATTTGTAGAGCACTTGGCAAAACGTCCAGTTAGGCAGTTTCTAACTTTCTATTTATTAAGTATTAGTGTTTTTCAGCTTACTGCGGATGCCCACGAAATACAAAAAAATACCACATGACATACTCGCTTGCGCGCCGTCGTTGCAGCACTCCCAAACTGTCCACATACAAACATGGCATCTAGCAGGGCATGCTGCCGCTTAAAAGGCGACAGGCCGTGACGAAGGCGTTGGCTGTGCAATTTACGCCAGCAATGTGCTTTCCTTATGGCGGTTCATGATAGTGATAAACAGACACAGCGGCAGCACACCTGGCTACGTAAATGCTATATTCATTTGTGCGCGGAATGCTTGGGAGCAGTGCAACCACGATGCGCAAGTGGGCATGTCACGTGGTGTTTCCTTGTATTTCGCGGGCATCTGCAGTAAGCTTAAAAACACTGATACTTAATAGATAGAAAGACAGAAACTGTTTATTCGGAAATTACGCAAACCGCTCTGCAACTTTCTAATTTGAATTTTTTCCCTAGCTTCGTTGCTTCAGAGGTTGGTTAATTAATCTTGACTGAGTATCTAATTAGTCAAAATACAGAAAATAATGTGACACCACATACAAAAGTGATCAACATGCATTTGGTCACATCGTCTTGGAGTGCATCGGCCTATTTTTAAACTCTGGCTAAAGTTAGCTGTGAAACACCCTGTATATGTTCTGTGTTTTCTTTTAACACTTCATTTTTCATAACTACAAATTTCTTTCATCAATTCTTCCAATTTTTTGTAGGCATTCAAGTTAAATGCCAGATATTTATAATTACTACAGTAGTTCTTTTATGGCATTTAGGATGTAGCTGAAATCTTTTTTTTTCTATTCACATTATAGCCTGGAAACTAAGTAATATATATTAACGCAAGCAGACTTTCTATAGCTTACTCATCAAGATTTAATTGTTTAGACTTAAACGCTACTATTTATTACTCTATATTATAATCAAGGTTCTAACCTTGTTTATGTGTACCTTTTACAGTACAGTGTGTTCCACGTAAGTAAGACCATATTTTGGAACATTATGGCATGTTTTACACATTTGTCAGGCTTCTTCAAAACACTATGCAGTTGAGCCTCTAATCAAATGATCAGATATAACAAAGTGAATTTATTTTTATTATTTTCTTTTTTGCTGATGTCAGCATGCAACAAATACCTATGCTTACAACAAACATTAGATATCATTAAGATATTTTCGTGTCATATGCGACGTTATTATAATGAGATTCGATTGTGCAGCATTCTTGTTTACCACTTAGTAAATAGTCAGACAGCTGAAGTCAGCTGCTGTGGCCTGCTACTTATTAGCGACTGGTTGTGGAAGCGTCCCGTAAATGTGTATGGTTTCTGTTCAGTTTCAATCAAGTAAATATTTTAGGCAAACTAAATTATATTGTTTTTAATTACCATGAAAATAGTTCAGAACGTGCTTTAGTTTATAAGCTTGACTACTGTGCTGAAACATGTGATGTCACAGTTGAATATAGTGAAAAGTTACACTGCCTGCTTCACTGAAATTGTATGCATACAGTTTAAAATGAAGCCTTATCCTAAACTCAACTTCGATTTTTCCATCTAAATACATAAGGAACATGAAGGTAATACATAGGCACTGCACTAAACAACTGCTGCACTTATTTGAATTGGTCACTTCGTGATATACAACGGAGCTTGTATTATGCTTCCACTTTATTAGTAAATATGTCTGAAAATAATGAAGTTAGGTATATTGATTGACCAAGTGTGCAATGCTGTATTTATGCAATGAAAAATGTATGTTGACATACTAAAATATACAGACTATGCTTAAAATGGATGCGTTAACGTGGGCGCTGTTATAAAATCGTGTTGTCTGCTTCTCCTGGAGAGGCATAAAGTTGTCAAAAACATGGTGTTTCACAATGTTAAATTTCTGCAATTTCCAGGAATTCATATAAAAGCACTAAATTCATGTATCCTAATTAAAATTTTTACTTGTATGAGGCATTAGAATGTATTCATTCCTCAACTTTCTAAATTTCATCCAAGTGTGTATAGTGGCTGCCAAACAGCACTTGCATGTTTTTCATACATGTGGACTGGAAAATAATTTCTGTCTTGGGCAAAGATACGTCCCAAATTAACTTCTTTAGTTAAATATGTTGCAAAAGCCGCATTTAACTTCCCCTGTGATTTTGTTATGTTCATTGTCTTTTAGCTCCATGTGGTTTTGTCTGTACTTAGGTTGTCACTTATCTTTAGTCATATCTGCTGTATACTTCAAATGTTGCGAGTGGGCCTGGTGGCTACTGCATTAATGCAGTCACGAGGTTGCAATTTAGAGCAAAACCTGGCCACCTAGTCTTGGTGATGGTGTCGCTTTGTCTACACAAGAAGGTTGTACACTTATGTCTTCAGGAGGACATTGTGTTGCTTGGATAGCATGGTGTTAACTGCTGTTGATGCTCTGACCTGGTTTTCTTCTCAGTACTCTTCTCTGAGAATGCGCAAACGACCTTCGCCAAGGTCAACGCCTCCTCCCAGCCGCCCATCCAGGACACCCCCTCCTCCTAGGTAAGCAATACTTGTAGGCATAACAGCAGTGCCAAAAAACACACACACACAGAAAAAGAAAAACTGACAGGCGCAGACAACCGCTGCACCCACAATTGATTTTATTCCATGAAAAGAAGTTGAATATAAAGGCTGCTTCGCGCATGTGCGTTTGGAGACAAAGAATGCGTGCCACCACAATACCCCACAAAGTACATCTTATCTTCTTGCTGAGAAAAGGCAACATTCCGAACTATATAACACAATTGATGTATCACTGATGCAATCACTGCTCTTTCTCTTTATAGGGAAGGCTTCCAGTAGCTCTCGTGCGGTCTGGTCTTTGCTCCTACCTAATATCTTCGCACTCTCAGAATGCGGCGAACACTCCTTGCAGGAACTGCAGTGCTGTACTAAGCGCACGTCTTCGCTGCTCTCTAAATTTCGTTGCTGCTCCCTCAGCCAGGCATCTGCCAATTTGGCCTACATAGGCTTTTCCACAGGACAGCGGTATCTTGTACACCATTCCTGATTGGCACCGCACATATGGCCTGGCATGCTTTTTTCTACATCCACCTTTTGCGGATTCCTTGCCGGAAATACAAGGGCATAGCTTGGATAGTTTTCCGGAGCGGAAAAACGAGCGATAACCCAAACCTGCCTGCAACCTTCCTCATGTTGTGCGAAATATTGTGTAGGTAGGGTACCACTTCCGGTGGCAAGCTTCTTTCCTCTTCCCTCATCTTCAGGCTCATTGTGCACTTCTTCACTTCTTTCAGGAGGGTTTCGGCAACAGCCGTCACGACCGACTGAGGGTTACCAGAAGCTAAAAATCTTTCCCATTGATTATTAAAGCTGGTCTGCATTTCATAGAAGGGTTGAAATCTGGGCCAGTTGGTACATACTTGAACGAAAAAAACCAGTCAAAAACACAAAGGACAAGAGGAGAGGTTCACACCTCTCCTCTTGATAGTCCAGTCGTTGTGGTGTGAACCTCTCCTCTTGTCCTTTGTGTTTTTGACTGGTTTTTTTCATTCAAGTCTGCATTTCATGTACCCATGATTTCTCCAGTGCTGATACCAGGCATAGGTTCACGATACTTCGTTTTACAATCTTTGAATGGGTGGAATCATAAGGCAAGAGCTGCCTTTGTATACGCGGAGCATAGGCCCAACACACACATTTCTCACCAATCTTGACACGTATGTCTTAAGACTGAAGAGAATTCTGCTTTGGTGACTCGCAAGTGAATGTCAGTCTCTTTCCATGCTTTTTAAAAGCATCTAAAATTTCATTAATAGTAGCACAGTAGTGTAAAGGGCTCTTCTTGTACAACATGATCAAAAAATCGTCAGTGTATCGGTACACTTTCGTGACTTTGTCCGGATTAAAAACAGAGGATAAAATCTGGTCAACGCTGGCTAAAAAAATATCAATTAAAATGGGTGAAATGCATGATCTAATGCAAATGCCTTTGGTCTGCAAATATTGCTTGTTATTAAAAGTGATAAATGTACTTTCTTGTTCCATAGCACCCACCGTGGTTGCTCAGTGGCTATGGTGTTGGGCTGCCGAGCACGAGGTTGCAGGATCAAATCCCAGCCGTGGCAGCCGCATTTCGATGGGGGCGAAATGCGAAAACACCCGTGTACTTAGATTTAGGTGCACGTTAAAGAACCCCAGGTGGTTGAAATTTCCAGAGTCCTCCACTACGGTATGCCTCATAATCAGAAAGTGGTTTTGGCACGTAAAACCCCATAACTTAAACTTGTTACATAGCATGTCGATTCCAACAAGCAAAAAGTTGCCAACTTCTGCAGGGATGTTGGAATCGACATAACATTATCAACTGTAAAGGCAATGCGTTGGAAGTGTTTTTTAGTGCCAAGACGCACAAACCTGATGTTCCTTTCCGCACTATAGTCAGTGAAAAGAGGACTTGGCAGTTGCTTGTTAGCCAGTTTCTTCAAAAATTGTTAAAAGCATTGACCATCACTGACCCTCTCCTTATAAAAAAATTCTAAGGAAATTATCAATTTTCTGAAGTCTAAATAGAGCATTGGCTGTGCGTTTTCTGTAGATATAGAAGATTTATATTATTCAATACCTCGCCAAGAGCTCTTCACAGCACTGAAGCAGTGCATTGAGAAAAGTGGCGTCATCCCTTTCCAGAATTCGGCTGGCATGTCTGTTGACAATTTTTTGACCCTTTCAGATTTTTATCTCCAAAGTACTTTTATTGCTTTTAATAACAAGCACTATTAGCAGACCAAAAGCATTTGCATCGGATCATGCGTTGCACCCATTTTAGGTGATATTTCTTTAGCCAGCATTGACCAGATTTTATCCTCTGTTTTTACTCTGGAATTGTCAACGTATCTGTTCACAAAAGTGTACCTATACAATTTTTTTATCATATTGTACAAGAGCCCTTAACTCTACTGCGCTACTGTTAATAAAATTTTAGATTCTTTCGAAAAGCATGGAAAGGGACTGACGTTCACTTCCGAGTCAGCGAAGTGTATTTGTTTGGTCTATGCTCCGCATGTACAAAAGCAGCGCTTGCCTTATGATTCTGCCCATTCAAAGGTCGTAAAACGAAGTATTGGGATCCTATGCCTGGTATCAGCACTGGAGAAATCATGCGAGCATAAATTCAAACCAGCTTCAATAGTCAATTGGAAAGATCTTTAGCTTCTGGTTACCCTCAATCAGTCGTGACGGCTGTTGCCGAGACCCTCCTGAAGAAAGTGAAGAAGCGCATGACGAGCTTGAAAACGAGGGAAGAGGAAAGAAGCTTGCCACCGGAAGTGGTACCTTACCTACACAAAATTTGACACAACCTAAAGAAGGTTGCTGGCAGGTTTGGAGTACCACTCCTTTTTCCACTCCAGAAAAGCTATCCAAGCTATGCCCTTGTATCTCCGGCAAGAAAACCGCAAAAGGTAGATGTGAAAAAAAAGCATGCCAGGCCATATGTGCGGTGCCAATCAGGAGTGGTATACGAGATACCGCTGTCCTGTAGAAAAGCCTATGGAAGCCAAACTGGCAGATGCCTGGATGATCGGCTGAGGGAGCACCAATGAAATTTAGAGAACAGTGAAGACGTGCGCCTAGCACAGCACTGCAGTTCCTGCAAGAAGTATCCACCACATTTTGAGAGTGCGAAGATATTAGGTAGGGGCAAAGACCAAACTGCACGAGAGCTACTGGAAGCCTTTCATATAAAGACAAAGGGCAGTGATTGCGTTAGTGATACATAAATTGTGTTATATAGTTCAGAATGTTACCTTTCTCAGCAAGAAGATAAAATGTACTTTGTGGGGTGTTGTCTCCGAACGTGCATGCGCGAAGCAGCCTTTATATTCAACTTCTTTTCATGGAATAAAATCAATTGTGGGTGCAGCGATTGTCGGTGTCTGTCAGTGTTCCTTTCTTCTGTGTGTGTTCTTTGGGGCTGCTGTTATGCCTGCAATAAGTGACCAACTCGCCCAAGAACTCGTTTTAATGAAGCAATACTTCTTGTGCTGTCAGTATGTTTAGCATTGTGTGAGGCATTATTGTTGATAACCATTAGATCTATTACCACTGGTGCTTATAAACGTGAATTCTGGCAGCCAAGACACCCACCAGATAGGTGGCTAAAGTTTACAATGCAGGCAAATGTTGTGTAAAAACTAGTTAATTCTTTACTGTGAAAAGCAAGTCACGCTCTACAGCTTAAAAAAAAAATACAGGTACCAAGCATTCCATGTGTGTGGTTCTATTTCCCAGCACTGTGTCTTGTTAAAGCTTAACAGCACAACTTGCTTTTTGTCAAGTTATAGTGCACTTACACCTGCTTCCACTTCACTCAAACTTCTGTGTTAATTCACAACTTGATTATTCTGCACTAGGCCTGCGGTACCTATTGGTACCCGACAGTGTGTGTCAAGAAATAGCCACCTACTCCAGTCATCAAATTCAGTGTCATAAAGTTGCAGGAGCACTTAATCACAAATCAGTGCAACTCCGAAATTAAACATATATGACCGTAGACATAATTTCACAAGTAGTTTGTAGGAGCAAAGTCATATAGGTTGGCTGGCACCTGTTACAGAACTTCATTCCACATTCTTAAAATTTCATGCTTCAAATGACCTAATTGTTTCATGGCTGCACTGTGTTCTGCACTTAATATGATTGTTCTAATTAGTCAACCTTTTCCTTCCTTTTCTTTCCATTTTTCCATGAAGCCCTGCACGGTCAAGACGAACGTCTACCTCTACTGTTAACTGATACCAAGATTGCAAGTGCTCGATCGTACCCTTGTCTCTTTGACTTTGGATATAGTGTGCACAATACAGCGCACAATGTCATCAATGCTGCCAACAGAACCACAACATGAATCTCACCTTGAACATGGCCTGAGATTCCACTGCACAGAGACCTTGGATCTTTTGTGACTAATATTTTGGTGGTCCTTTTTTATTGCCCCCTGTAATTTGGAGGCACACTTACTTCTACCTTAACACTTTCGTTTGCTCATTTGATATATGCTGCAGTCATCTCACCTAGTTTCGTAAGTACCCAGGTGCTAATTGAGATGCTGAGAAGCAATTTCTTGGCTAAAACTCAGAATGTCACTTGAAAGCTATCCGATGCTCTTTACATTGAGAATTAAAGAAAGGCATTTATTTAAATTAATTTTGGGCGTGCTGTTTTTATAGTGCACATTGTAGCAAGTTGATGATGTGATTTTGCACGAAATTACTTGCTTTAATATATACATTCCAGCCTGCAGCCAGGCAACAGGAATGGACTGTTAGATGTGTCAGTTCCCTTGTGGCAGCTTGTTTCTGGCTTGTAAGTAAACATCCTATGTACATGATTGGCTCTTTACCAGGTTGTGATAAAACTGTGTGCCTTAACAAACCAAGAGCCAGATTTCAAGGTCATATATTTTCGCTAGCGAAATTTTCGAAAATATTTGTAAGGCTAAGCAGATTTTAATACCTAAATCTTGTACTATTCTTGTACTTGCCATTTTCCTAATGTGATGTGTTCAAAGCTGTTTAAAGGCATCTTGCACAAAATTTTCTGCTTGCAGTCTTTAGCATTGAATAGACTTTGATAGTGTTTGGCTTTTGAGCTTGTCACGAGCATCGTTTTTGTATCCTGTTGATTGAGTGGCTGTTGTGCAGTTTTTATGTCTCCAGAGCCATTATTGTTACTGTGCAGTTTTCATGGATTTGATGTTTGCGTGTTGAGACATGAGCTCTGTGAAAACATGTACATTAAATGGATTGTCATGTGATCTTAAAGAAGTACTGACTTGATATTTCTGGCTTGTTGCTATTGTTATTTCTTTAATTTGCTCACTTAAAATAAAGTTCAAACCCTCTAAAGCCTAGAAAAACATACGGGCAAGCAACAGAATGCCCTGAATAATTTATCATAATACTTGTTTCTACAAGCCAGTTTCACTTTCAATACTGAGGAGATGTTTGTGTCAGGACATTATGATTCATTGGCTTGCTCCATTCCTGCAATAGCTGCGGCTACCACATGCAAGTGCTGCCAGAACAAATGTGCGCAGTGTTCCAGTTCATCATTTACAAGCAACGTCGTCATACCTAGCCTTATTGCTATAGGACGTCAGCAAATTTCACTCAGTCATCATGTCACGATGATCTTGCTGACACCAGGTATGGCATATCAATATAAATTTTAGTATCAAATTAAAATATAAGTGTTTTCCAACCATCTAACTAAATGTCAAGCCTTTGCTAGCAAGAAGCACTTGATAGGATTTCTATAACTTGAAACACATGTCAGTACTCCTTTAAAAGGGAAAAAAAAATAGATTTAACATAGGTGATTTTTTTATCTACCTAGAGTCGCCAAGTTAACAGGGTGTAGAAGTGTTGTTTGTTGCGCGATTCATGATTAATGTTAATGCCTCACAAATTTTAAAAAAGCCAGTGTGTGATTGGTGTGAGTGATGTCATAGGTGTTCCTCATTCACAAACGTGCAGAATGATCCACCTATGACATCATAATGTGTTAGCTGAGCATAGCAGTGTTGAAGTTCTGTGTCCAAGAAAGAAAAAGGAAGCATGTTGAGATGATCCAGTTGCTTATTGGGGCACGCAAAGACATTTGTAGCTTCAGGTGAATACAATGTACTTGAAATGTATTAATTTTTGTGGTAAGGCCGGGTGATTGCTTCAAGTAGCAGTTGTGCTTGAATGTCCGCAATGCAGCTTAACGTTTAAAAACCGAGATAGCAGAAGATAAATGGATTGTGATAACAACTTATCTGTTTAGCAGCTGGCATATGTCACCTTTTGCGCACTCATGTTCTAATCATTAGTGAGCTCTAATCAAAATGCGGTAAGCAAATAGAGCAGTCTGTGTGTGACATTTACTTTCTTTCTGCGTGTTCCTTGTGATTTCCTGTAAGAAAGAAAAGTGCAAGTTGGTACACTACAGATGTCTACGCTAGTGAAATGTTTTTAAATCTCAATTTATCTACCATGGATGAGTAATATATTCATAATACACATTGTTATCTGTGTGGAATTTAGATAAAGCAATCTACCCACACTGAGTTAAGCTCTTTTTGCATTCCATTACTACACGAATGCACACAAGAGTTTTGTTCTGAGGCGGGTGCTCTGCAGAACCGCAGCTTTTGCGACATGTGTAGTCGCTTGCTTGTTCTTTCCGTGTAATTTTCTTTCTTTCTATGTGGTTCTAGCTATTCAAGCATGTGTTCAAGATGCTGTAGAAAGCTTATCTGTCTTTATAATTGTGTGATCCACATTAATGCTTACAAGCTATATTTATCATACACTACTATATGTACATGCATTGAATTCTTGATTTGTTCAATTGATGCACTGCAAAAGTTCCAACGGGATGCTTTTGTTATTTTTGTGCAAGCTGCTAGTTGTTTTAGTCTGTTTACAATGCCACCAAGTGATTGTCTTTTATGGCCTTTGGAGCTTTTTTATTGGTAATATTGTGGGTGTGTATGTTGTTGCTGCTAGCCTTATAGGCATGCCTGCATGTTGTAGTTTGAGGAAAGCATTTTAGTTAGCTCATTTTTGGTGCGCTAGAGGCTTTTTCTGTGCTAGATTTGCCACTATTGGGCATCTGTTTTCATACATCACTGGTTGCATTGATTAGCTTGTTTTTATTTATTTTATTTTTAACTGTTTGAACAAGGACACAAAAAAACGCAACTGTTCTGCATTTCGTCACCTTATATTTTGAAATAAATGAGCTTTAACTTTTCTATTCATGGCTTGATGATATTGTGTGTGTGTATATGTGTAACCCCTTGTAGCACTGACTTCTGGCCAGCTGAATGGAGGATTAATAAGAACTGATAGGCTGTTTCCAAACAGCCCTCATTATGGATCAGCTACTTATCAGTTTCATACAACCCTATGGTCTTAGAACATCCGAGGTCGATCCAAATAGGTTGCGAAGCTTCGGGCGAAAAGCGGTTCAATACAAATTTTCACCAACATCAGCAAAAGTGGTTACAGGAGCAGCGATTGAAGCGTGACTATGTTTGGAGGGAACAAATATTGGGAAAGGAAAAGACTATTTTTAATTCATGCGAGGCACAGTTCTATTCATTCAACAAAAATAAAATTTCTGCTCAATTTTATGTATTTGTGACGAGTTAAGAAAATGCAAGTTTATTTAATTTTATTATTATAATCAATACGTTTCTTTTCAGTGCCCGTCATTACCGGGGGTGTTGACACCACTATCACACGCAATGCAGCTGTTGAAATGTGTAAGAAAGGCACGCTTGGAAAGTTCACCTGTTGAAATACGCCCCCCTCACACATTGTGCTGTTTTGCTTGTTGACATTGGTCTGAATTTGGCAATGCGGGTAGCTTCATCACTTCTTAACCTGTTCAGTCAAAAGTTGTGAGTTATATGACCGCCAAATAATTGTTTAGTTGTTTTTGTGCGACTGCGCTGGATGACGGGCGTGGCGTCCAACGATAGGACCAGCACTCTACACCTAAAGCTTTCGTCAGCCTCCAGTGAAAGTATGTTCTGTGCTGGGGTGCAATTTCGACAACCGTACGGCTGGCCTTTTCCTGCATCGCTTTCAGCACTGAAAGCTTAAAACGCCCATTAAGTCTAATGGCGGGGCACTTGAATATGTGGCTTGAAAGGTAGCCAAACAAAACAAATTTCACACCTTTGAAAACAAAATCACATCATTTGTGTTTTTAACGGATATAGCATCACATTATTTTTTCTTCCGCCAGAGGTGTTCCCTCCACATACAGATTGCGCTAAGCCCCATGAACCGCCGATGAACCGCCATGTTTTGAATGTATGGGATCCTATGGAAGCTTCGCTACCAGGTATATTTACCTTGGAACATCAAGCACATTTTCTGTCGCAACATTTTGGTACTTTCAGAAATGGTAGGCTAATCTCATTAAGCTGCTTGATGGAGATGTTCACTAGGCAAAACTTCAGTGTAAATCCAGTTAAACAGCTACTCTTATTGCCAGCAGTAACCCAGAATCGACTTTTCCTGATAATTAAGGAGTCCTGATTGTATGTAGTTATTGGGATGCTGTGTGTCACAGTACTCATGGTGCGTGCAAATCGCACTACTGCAAGTGCTAATGCTTTCATGTTCTTTAACTGTGGTATCTTAGACAAACTGAAAGAAAACTTGGTGCATGTGGTGCACTCTTAAAAAAAGTTACACCCTTTGGGGCTTTCTTGTCCCACAACAATAATCGTCATCTGTCTAGCTCACGTTTCCTTTCTTTAACACTGCGAGCCCGGTACTTCCCAGTCATGAACGGCTTGCGCATTATCAGTGTGACACAGCATTCTCAACAGGAAAGTAGCAAGCGCCGAGTTTTCAAGAAAGGAAATGCGGGCAAGACAGTTGACGATTATTGTTCTGTGGCAAATATACACCCCAAAGGGTGCAACTGTTTTTGGAGTGCACTCTAAAAACAGTTGCACCCTTTGGGGTGTATATTTGCCACAGAACAATAATTATCATCTGTCTTGCCCGCATTTCCTTTCTTTAACGCTGTGAGCCCGGTACGTCCCAGTAACGAACGGCATGCGCATTATCAGCATGACAGAGTATTCCCGACAGGAAAGTAACGAGCGCAGCGTTTTCAATAAAGGAAACGCAAGCAAGACAGATGACGATTATTCACTCTTGAAACAGTTGCACACTTTGGGGTGTATATTTGTCCCACAACAATATTTGTCATCTGCCTTGCTTGCGTTTCCTTTCTTGAAAACGCTGCGCTTGCTACTTTCCTGTCGAGAATGCTGCGTAACACTGATAACGCGCATGCCTTTCGTGACTGGGAAGTACCGGGCTCACGTCGTTGAAGAAAGGAAATGCTGACAAGACAGATGACATTTATTGTTGTGTGGCAAGATACGACTCAAAGGGTGTAAACTTTTCTTAGAGTGTACACATTGACGACGATCTGCAAAGATGGGCTGGTCAAAATGAGCGCCAAACTGCCGCCATTTCTTTTCTGTTGTCGGACCTGTAGTTGTGGAGTCTATAGGTGTATGTAGGAGTTTTCCCTCCTCCATGTGTTGGTCGGACTACACATCCTTAAGCAAAATTACACCCTTTTGCCACACAACAATAATCATCTGTCTTGTCTGCATTTCCTTTCTTTAACGCAGCGAGCCCGGTACATTCCAGTAACGAACGGCATGCGCGTTATCAGCATGTCATAGCATTCCCGACAGGAAAGTAACGCGCGCAGCGTTTTCAAGAAAGGAAACGCAACCAAGGCAGATGACGATTATCGTTGTGTGGCAGAGATACACCCCAAAGAGTGTAACTTTGCTATACACTCTTAAAACGGTTACACCCTTTGGGGTGTATATTTGTCCCACAACAATAATCGTCATCTGCCTTGCTTGCGTTTCCTTTCTTGAAAACTCGGCGCTCGCTACTTTTCTGTCGAGAATGCTGCGTCACACTGATAACGCGCATGCCGTTAGTGACTGGGAAGTATCGGGCTCGCAGCGTCATAGAGTTTCTCACTATAACACCTAGAGGGAAATCTGGCGCCACCGTCTATGGGAGTTTCTTAAGGGGGCACCGTGCCGTCATGGGAATGACGGTATATGTGTCTGCGAGGCTTGTGTTGGCTGGTGTTGTAAGAGGCTTCATCTAAAACGTGGATATGGCTACACAAATACCGCGTTCTCAAAGTAAAATCTTCATAAAATGTTTCCATTCACGCATATCACATATTTACTCACACATAATGCATGACCAAGCGAAGAAAAGTAAGAACAGACGACAAACTGTTTCAAAGCGAGCGCAAACCTCGTCGTCTGTCCTCCAACTTTAGCGGCCTGCTGATACTTTTTACGTAACATATAATCATACACGCAATAACAAGTTCTCATAGTTAAACAAAACATGTTTTTGTGTAATGATAAAGCCAAAACAGCTTTTCACGTGCTGTTTTAGTAGAAAATGAATCATTGTGACAGACGGAACGGTACTTGCCAAGCTTTTCTTCAAGGTGACCTGTCTCTCCGAGAACAATGCCAATCCGAAGTCACAATATACCGGCATTCCCATGCATACCACAGCGCAGCAGCGCCAGATTTCCCTCTAGGTAATGTAGTGAGAAACTCTATGTGCAACGTTAAAGAAAGGAAACGCGGGCAAGACAGATGACGATTACACACTCTAAGGGCTCATTCACACCGGCGACTGACAGTGGTCGTGCGACCAAGTTGGTCGCAAAGCGACCAGTCGCAAATGGTCGCAAACGGTCGCCTTTCTTGAAAAGCGACCATTTTGGGCCAGTCGCTTTCTGCGCGATTTTTCAGTCGCGCGACCGTGGTCGCAAAACTGATAAACCAATCAGCGGCGCACCGGAAGTGATCTTTCGTGTGTCTACATCCGGCCTCCTCCGGCGTCGCGTTCAAATTCCGCGTAGATTCCGAGAGTTCTCGCTGAGAACGATAATCTCCGGGATTGCGACTTGCGGGTCGCGCTCAGCCGGGCTTGCCGGTGTGAACATCAGTCGCCTTCGGTCGCTTTTTCATTGCGAGTCGCAAATGGTCGCGCGACCTCCTCAAGTCGCCGGTGTGAATGTGCCCTAAGGAAGGTTTACACCCTTTGGAGTGTGTATTTGCCACACTCTAAAAACAGTTTGGACCCTTTGAGGTGTATATTTGTCCCACAACAATTATCGTCATCTGCCTTGCTTGTGTTTCCTTTCTTGAAAACTCGGCGCTCGCTACTTTCCTGTCGAAAATGCTGCGTCACACTGATAACGCGCATGCCGTTCGTGACCGGGAAGTACCGGGCTCGCAGCGTTAAAGAAAGGAAACGCGGGCAAGACAGATGACGATTATCGTTGTGGGACAAATATACACCCCAAAGGGTGCAACTGTTTTTAGAGTGCACACAACGATAATCGTCATCTGTCTTGCCCGCATTTCCTTGCTTGAAAACGCTGCGCTCGTTACTTTCCTGTCGGGAATGGTATGTCATGCTGATAACGCGCATGCCGTTCATTACTGGAAAGTACCGGGCTCGCCGCAGTTAAAGAAAGGAAATGCGGACAAGACAGATGACGATTATCGTTGTGTGGCAAATATACACCCCAAAAGGTGCAACTATTTTTAGAATGCACTCTAAAATAAAGTTTGCACCCTTTGGGGTGTATAAAGATGGCCACGTGCAGCCGGTGGCGGAAGCGTAGGCGAAAGTTTCGCTTGGCAGAGCGCGAAGCGAAACTATCCCGCCACTGCCCGCGTGTTCTTGCTCTAAAGTTACGGCGCCGTGTTCTCTAAAAAAAGTTTGCACCCTTTGGGGTGTATATCTGCCACACAACGGTAATCGTCATCCGCCTTGATGCGTTTCCTTTCTTGAAAACGCCGCGCCCGCTACTTTCCTGTCGAGAATGCTATGTCACGCTGATAACGCGCATGCCGTTCGTTACTGGAAAGTACCGGGCTCGCAGCGTTAAAAGAAAGGGAACGCATCAAGGCCATAGAGTTTCATATTAGTATACCTAGAGGCAAATCTGGCGCTGCGATCGTTCAACCATCATGGGAATGGGAATGATGGGAAGTACAGGCTTCGGATTGGCATTCTATTGACTAGCGAACTAGTCTACAAGTATTTTTTTGGCAGTTTTGGTTTCGCTCCAAGCGCAATTGCTATAACCTGCAGTGGGACAGTGCAACGCAAAGCTCTCTGCCTTTGTACTGTTGCCCGAAGTGGCGACAGCGCGCTGGGCCAGCAACTGGGACGATGTTTGTGTCGCGGTGTGGCGTCGAAACCCTGACGAGAAAGCGGCGGCATCGTAAACGTTGAAAGAACATGTTTTGAGCGTTTGGACCTTGGTTTGTTAAGTGGGTTAGGTTGGCACTGTTGCGTTACATGCTTTATGAAACTTCAGAATAGGAAAAAGAAGGCACTATTGATGCAAGACATATACAGTTGTACTTCTAGTGGCTTGACAATCAAATTTTATTGAGCTCTTCATTATGCATTGCTCGTTTATGTGCTCATTGAAATGCGTGTTTTAGGTCTTTGAGAACACAAACTTACTTGTGGTAGGAAAGGTTGCTGCTTCCTGGCTGTAGTCTAGTGTCGCAAAATGGGTACGTGCAAAGCGACGACGTAACGCTTCGGAAGCGGTACGTCAATATAACATATGATGAAGCATACTCGTAGGAGGCCACTATAGCGTCCTAGCTAGCACTGCAGCAGATGTGCTTAAAAGTACTTGAAGACGTTCAGCAATCATGACAGCTGACGCAGCCCTTCGAAAGAGCGAGAGAGTTCGCAAGTGCCTGTCGTCTGCGAGAAAAGTCTCGCGTTTGCAGCGAGCAGGCGTCGTAGCAGATGACACTTGTAGCATTCCGCTCAAGGGCGCAACACTTTCTCACAATACATTTTTATTTCCATAATTACTTGTTGAGTATTTTTTATATAAGTACATGTGCGGTTCTTATTGCTGTTGCAAAAATAAATAAATAATTATTCTCTGGGGTTAAATCAGGAACAGAAGCGCATAAGAATGCATACCCTGGTGTGTCCTGGTGTCAAACCATAGTAAACCATGCTTCCATCTCAAAGTCATACAAAGTTTATGTAGTGTGTTGTACATTATGTAACATACTGCAGACATAAAATTAGATTTAACGCGATAATACTTGAGTAAAGCTTCGTTTACTGCGCCGCAACCAAACGCCGCTAGTCTAAAGATTGAAGCCAATCCGAAGCCTGTACTTCCCATCATTCCCATGTAGGTTGAGGCAACGCTCATGAGAACCCCCGTAGACACTAGCGCCACATTTCCCTCTAGGTATTTATTTAGAAACTCTATGCATCAAGGCAGATGACGATTATCGTTGTGTGGCAAAAGGGGCACTCCAATGGGTGTAAACTTTTCTTACACTCTAAAAACAGTTGCACCCTTTGGGGTGTATATTTGTCGCACAACGATAATCGTCATCTGTCTTGCCCGCGTTTCCTTTCTTTAACGCTGCGAGCCCGGTACTTCCCGGTCACGAACGGCATGCGCGTTATCAGTGTGACGCAGCATTCTCGACAGGAAAGTAGCGAGCGCCGAGTTTTCAAGAAAGGAAACGCAAGCAACGCAGATGACGATTATCGTTGTGGGACAAATATACACCCCAAAGGGTGCAAACTGTTTTTACACTCTTAAAACGGTTGCACCCTTTGGGGTGTGTATTTGTCCCACAACAATAATCGTCATCTGCCTTGCTGGCGTTTCCTTTCTTGAAAACTCGGCTCTGGCTACTTTCCTGTCGAGAATGCTGCGTCACACTGATAACGCGCATGCCGTTCGTGACTAGGAAGTACCGGGCTCGCAGCGTTAAAGAAAGGAAACGCGGGCAAGACAGGTGACGATTATTGTTGTGGGACAAGATACGCCCCAAAGGGCGTAAGTTTTTCTAAGAGTGTAGAGTGTGGAGTGTAGGCAAACGTTACACCCTTTGGGGTGCATCTCTGCCACGCACACAACGATAATCGTCATCTGCATCTGCCTTGCTTGCATTTCCTTTCTTGAAAACGCCGCGCCCGCTACATGTAGTCGGACAAAGGACCGAGCTGGGCCAAGCAAGAGCCAACGATCACATGCTCCTGAATTTTCTCAATCCAGCCGAACAAGCGCCCACCTAGTAGTCTTTTTTTTTTTTCGCGTTTATCTTTAAAAAGCAAATTACCGAACGTATGCTGGCGCAATCTGGCGACACTGCTCAGGTAGACAAAGATGGCTACGTGCAGCCGGTGGCGGGAGCGTGGGCGGGAGTTTCGCTTGGCGGAGCACGAAGCGAAACTATCCCGCCACTGCCGGCGTGTTCCGGCGTGTGCCGGCGGGGTTATAGCGGACGCGAGTCACGATACCACGAAAGTCTCGCCGGCCATGGAACGACAGAGGTTGCTGCGGTTGCTGCACCAGACGTTGCTGAACGGCATCTCCAACCCACGACCTACTGAATAAGGTACAGTAATAATATAATACAGTAGGTCGTGCTCCAACCAATCCGAGGTGGAAGAAAATGAGTGCACGTTAGTTGCGGGCGTTAAAGAAAACACGACAACATGCATGCAGCTTTTCACTGCGCCGATTCATCGCTAAAGGTAATTTGCGTTAGTGCTTTTGGCCTAATGAACTGATGGGCAGCCTTCGCCCGTCTAAGTGCAGCAGTGTTGCGTTGTGCTGTTGAAGTTTGCAGCCTGGTGGAAAAATAGCACTAAAATCATAACACGTGATTAATCGAACTGGCTACGCAAGTTGCAGACCCAGTAGTAGCGAATGACGGCTGTAGAGATCGGACGATTCTTTTGTGGCTGGTTTGTGCCGTAGCATTGTACCACAGAGTATATTCCACATAATTTGAGCAATTCGAAGTCATATTGCTCAAAGTCAATATGTTGAGAAATGTAAGAGTACGATTTAAACGTACCTAATGAAAAGAGTTCGTGTATGTCGCTCATAGCCGCACGCGTCCATCCCACGCTAAAGCAAGACGAAGAGCAGTTGTACAGCCGCGACCACGTCTGTGTAGAGCGCGCGAGCAGCCGGCCTTGCTCTGCGGGGCTACGCCTTGCGGCAGTTGCGGGGTCTGACGAGGTGTGCCAAGGAGCATGCGCGGCCTAATGGACATGCAGATCGGCGCACGCTGCTTTAAACTAGAAATTATGTTGGTAAGCGCACGTGTTTTGCCAGTTGTGCACATTACTCGAGGGCGCCGTCTTACTACGCGAGATGACAAGGGAATTGCGCAAGTGAGTGATAACTCGTGTGATTCTGTCACGGCACTTGATGTGAAAAACTATGTCTTCACCAATCCCAGATAATGTTATTGGCCAACGACATGACAACATCGCATGCGTGCTGCCTATATTAGACATAGAAGTCAAACCTTTTCGCAGAATCTATTCGCAATGGCTCCCTGACTCACAGCGGATGAGCGACGCGCAATTGCTATTATGGAGCGCGCAATGTCCCAAAGAGCGATGCTCGCAGCTATCCGGCGCCCTATGCCCACAGTTAACAGGGTCCTTCAGGCTGCTTATTATGAAGGATGAACTAGTGATTAGTGCAACTCGACAGCAGGTGACATCAAAAGATGAGGATCGCTGAATCGTGGCAGCAGCTGTGACCGATCCTTACCTCAGCGCCAGAGAAATAAGGGATGAAGTTGGACTCGGAAATATGAGCCTTACAACAATCAAGAGACGGCTTCACGAAGCCGGTATAAGGAGCAGAGTATCAGCGCAAAAAGTGACGCTGGATGAAAGACACTGCAATGAGCGACTCGAGTTTGCATCTGCAGTGGAGTCTTTGTACCCGAACAACTGGCGCGCGGTTGTGTTCACGGATGAGGCCTCGTTCTGCACCCGTTGGTTGGGACCAGCAGAGGTGGGTGTGGCATCCACGCAACTGCCGGTATGTCACTTATTCCTACTGTTGTTACTGGCTGTGAGCACTGGGTAGTTCCCCACTTCTTTCAGGAACAGCATTGCTTGAAAATGAAAGTGCCTTTTGTGTAATGTCAAGCTTCTAAGCAGTTACGACATGTAATAGGATAATATTTAACTTCAGCATTGCAACTAATACGCTTTTTTTTCTTCCTGCATGGTCTCTGAGTTCGCCTTACTCAGCGAAGTTTTAATTGACATCAAGCACTTCCCTTTCTTTTTTTTTTGTAACATGGTCCATGTTACAAAAAAAATTTACCAACAAATGTCAACGCAATAGTTATTAGTTCAATGCATATGTCAGTGACACATCTCCCGCAGTTAAGATTACCGCTATGTCTTGGGTACCCGTTCAAGCGGGTGCACCACTGTTCACATGTGGGGCGCGGTCAGCCACACAGGTTTGAGACCATTGCATCGATTTTCAGGGAAGATGACCTCTGAAAAGTACATGGACTCTTTGGAGGCAGTGCTCATTCCGTATGTTCTCGATGGCCCCTTCCCGGATGGACTTTACTGGCTACAACAGGACAACGCACCAATCCACACATCAAAGGCAGTGCAGCAGATGCTGACAATTTAAGTGTGACAAGGCTAAAATGGCCTGCGAGAAGCCCTGATTTAAATATCATAGAAAATGTATGGGGAATGATGAAGTCAAATCAAGCCAAAAAAGCAGGTCTAGCCGCAGTCACCACTGACGAGCTTTGTTGAGCTATTAAAGAGGAGTGGGACCGTCTCCGACAGCTGCCAGACCTTGTGAATCAGCTGTACGACTTTCTTCCCAAGAGGATTGAAACTGTGAAATAGGCGTTATTTCTCATTCATATTTTCTCATAAATAAAAGTTGTTCTTTTTCTCAGTGTTTCCATGTTTATGTTTAAAAAGTACAAGTCGTCATGCAACCCTACTGATCCAACGAAGTGGTCATTGCTGCTCTAATGGCTATTGTATTGAGCATAATGTAGTTTTCTCCAAAGAACAAAAAGGGAGCCACAGAAAGACGGGGATTTGAAGTAGTCCGCAGCGGCCTAACAAGGGGAACCTCAGGAAAGAGGCAAAGTTTTAACTACAAGGCCCCTTGTGGAAACGTTGCCCATAGGCTGAAGCTTCTCTTCTTCGGCAATGGCTGAACACGCCACGTCCTATAATAAATAATAATCCAAAATACAAAACACATTCTCTATAAGCGCCAAGGGCAGGCAGAAGACGGCATCAAAAAATTAACGCCTCAATTTTCTTTTTATGCTGTTGGCGTTATCATTTTTTCGTATCAATGCCTAATCGGAACGGCCAGAAAGGGCACATGCGGTAGTTTGTTGTGAGAGTTGGGCGCGTGTTATCAGCTGAAACGCGTAATCTTTTGGCATGGAGATACCGAGAGCGCCCTGAGGAGGCATACATATTCAGTTAAACAATGGCCCTTTTCAACGTTGCCACTCGTGCAATGCAGGTCTACATGTATATTAGGCCGCGCATGCTCCTGGGCACAGTGCATCAGATCTCGTAACTGCCACATGCTGTCGCCCCGCAGAGCAAGGCCGTCTGCTCGCACGCTCTACACAGATGTGGACGTGGCTGTACACTAATGACACACTATGGGTGGTGTGCCGAATAAACAGCGAATGCCAGGAGGAGGACGAAATAACTTTATTGCGTGCCCTGCGAGTTGGTGGGGAGGGCCAAAGGCCCCGCCAAGGTGACGGCCAGGAGTTCGTGGGTCCTGGCGACATCCTCGGCCCGCTGGATGGCCCATAGTTGATCCTTGAGGGCGGAGATGAGCAGCACGTCTTCCCAGCGTGTGCGAAGGCTGTTGCTAGAGGCAGCGTTCTCATTATTGTTATATATCCCTCGGCATTCCCATAATACTATATGCTCCAGAGTGGCTCTGGATTCACATGTGTTGCATTTGTCCGTTTGATATATATCCAGATATAAGATGTGTGAGAGCGCAGGATTCGGATACGTCCTAGTTTGTAACTGCCGCCATGCGACAGGCTGCTTTTTTGTCAATTTCGCGTCCTCTGTAACCTATAGTGTTTCGTGATGTCATTATATGTGGTCATTCTATCCTCCAACTCCCACTCATTTACTGCACTGTCACGTCCGGGGGGTGCTGGGGTGCCACTTGCGACTGTGGCTCGGTCCGTAAGCCCTCGAGCCGCGTCGTGTGCCGCCTCGTTGTTGCCATCCTCCGCGAGGGTGTGAACGGGTGTCCATGTGATGTATATCTTTCTTTTGCAATTTTGGCCTCCCCCAAGAAGAATGTGTAGTGCCTCCGGGGAGATTTGGCCGTTGGCAAAGTTTCTTATTGCCGTCTGAGAGCCGCTGACTATCACGGTTGCGTTAGTCTGAGCTGCTGCAAGCACTATGGCTACTTCCGCTGTCTCGCTACTTGTGGTGCGTATTGTCATGCACATCTTGCACTGTTTCTCGCTATCGACTATGGCTGCCGTAAACCCCCGTCTGCGACTGTATCGAGTTGCATCTACGAAGACTGCGTCCTTGTTGCTGCCGAATTTCTTCTGTATCTGCTTCGCTCTGTTCTCTCGTCTGTCCTTGTTGTGTTCTGGGTGCATGTTCTTTGGTATGGGGGTATTACCATTGTTTCCTTCGTCTCTCTCGGGATGTCCACCTTGACACCGTGCTGTGTGTGGTAACCTACGTCTAGCCTCTTTAGGATGTGTCTGTCTGCTCTAATCTTAGAGAGGCGTTCATATTGCGGTGTACATTGCGCTTCAATGAGCTCATCTATCGTGTTGTGTAGGCCTAGTTGTAGCACCTTGTCCGTGCTGGTTCTGATCGGTAGCCCTATGGCTAGTTTGTATATTTTTCGAATGAGGCATTATAGTTTGATCTTTTTCCGCGACCTGCCATTTCAAGTACGGCGCTACATATACTATTCTACTTATTACGAAGGCCTGCATTAACCTGATCGTGTTTTCCTCTCTCATCCCGCTACGTTTGTTTGCTATCCTTCTGATTAGCTTCATGATTTGCG
This sequence comes from Dermacentor variabilis, assembly GCF_050947875.1. Classification (NCBI taxonomy): domain Eukaryota; kingdom Metazoa; phylum Arthropoda; class Arachnida; order Ixodida; family Ixodidae; genus Dermacentor; species Dermacentor variabilis. Next base: position 18,658,223 of record NC_134577.1, read on the forward strand.
CTACAGTTCCCTCCAGTCTTCTGAGCGTTTCTCCATTGTTGCCCTTTGCTTCGATGAGGAGCCCCAGTACCCTGATCCTATCGACCTTGGGTATGGGTTTCTCATCGGCCATCTTTAACTGTATCTCCTCTCTATGGGTGAGGCCTTCCCTGTAGTTGCCTGGTTTGCGACCTCTGTGAGTCGGTCTGTACAGCAAAAGCTTAGATTTCTCTGCCGAGCAGGTTAGCCCTGTCCCCTCTAGATATTGTTCGATTGTTTCGACTGCTGTTTGAAGCGTCAGGGTAAAAGTTAATTTCTTGAGGAGCAAACGGAGAAGAATGAATCTGTAGTTGGTTTGTAGTGGTGCACCTCTTGATGCATTTTAGTGGAGAGCGCAATAGTGTGCTTATTTAGACCTTGTTTACAGAGCTGAAACAGTCCAACGGGATGCAAACTGAGTGCAGCTGCAAACATGTGAAAACAAACAAAATAAAAAGGCAAGACAAGAAAGCAAGCTAGAGGAGCTGCTGTAGCTTATAAACTTAAAACAACTGAGAGACGTCACAGCATGTGATGTCTGCTTCATATTGTGTGCTATTTTCTGCTTTTGTAGGTTCCGGTCATTCAGTGTGCAAACAAAATTACACAGCTAAGGTATGAATGCATATTGCATAGCAATTCGCACTTCATTTTTGTGTCAGTGTGAAGTAGCCTATAGTCGGACACAACTTAAGTCTACAGTGAAGCCCCGCCCACGCCTCATAACCACCAGCCACTGTTCCTCCGTGAGGCTGCAAATAGTTCGTACTTCAATCTTTCCTTGTTACCTAAATAAGACGGTAACTACAATACATAATATAAGTGCGTGATTTTATATGTTTTCACTCGTCTATTACAGTGGAACTTCGGTGAAAGCCTAACTCTTTATTGAACTGGTATAAAATGCTTGCTTCGCTGCAAGTATTTATTGTCAAGTTTCACTTCAGTTGGCAGTGAAGTTTCATGAGTAAAACGAGCTCAGCAGTGAAATGAGCTGTGTTTGAAGAGTGAAATGCTCAAACTCCATACACTTCATCCATGTCTGTTGCACACCTCATCGCTTCCACCGATAAAAGACTTCAAGAACAACAGATGCTCCAAATGTATCAAGTACGACGCCTTTTTCAAAAGGTCACACAACGATTTTGTTTGCTTCTGTGATTGGCTGGTGGAGTAGCACAACCCTGTGTGGTCCATGTGCCTTGGTTGCCAACTGCTGTTTTTTTAAGTTGTATCCTACCATAGTTAAGAACTGTATTTGTTTCATACATAGCAGGCAAAGCTAAAACGGCTAGAGGGACTGCTCCCACTACTCGCATTCAGGACTAAAAATAGTGCTCCACATTTCAAAGAAAGATGTAGGTATGCATCACATAATTTGATGTAACATCATCTGATATTGTTATGCCACAAAATGTTACCTATTCGATGCAAAGTGCTATAGATTTTTTTTTTACTCGAGAATGAGCGGAGTAACATGTTTATGCAACCAACAACTACAGCCCACCGTTTGCCATCAAAACATAGTATTTGCATACTGGAAGCAAGAAGGTGCGCAAACAATACATCATGTAGTTTTTTTTCACTCTCCAAGCATGCAGCAACTATGGGAAAAAGCACTTTTCATTTTGCTGCTGTTCTAAAATGGAATAGCACATTGGCTTATGCGAAAAAATTCATGAAACAAAAAGTGATCACATGGCAGCAGGACATTGCAGTGCTATGGCACTCGCTCCGGATAGCATGTTTGCCTGCTATGCTACTACTCTTCTTTTTCTTTTTCCTTTATTCTTGATGTGAGGATTTGCTGCAATGCATGAAAATAAGAGTTAAATAAAAGCTTCCAACTTTGCGCCATGCAAGAACTGCAGCAATGTCTTTGCAAACTTGTCCATCACTAAAGAATTGTTTTCAGGTAGGTCTGGCTTCACTCCATCCTTTCTTAAATACTTAAGTCTGATCGCCCACGTTCCAGGACACATTCAAAGCAGGTGTCGAGCATCTTGCATTAGCCGAGCACTTGCAGCACGTTCCCTGGTCATCTTTTGCCGATCCCCAAGCACAGACTACCTACTACTCATATTGCAACCCAATGTAGTTGCATGATGGACAACATAACAAGTTGAGCAACGAGTGCCAAAAGGTCACAATATTCTGCTCTCATGTGACCACTTCTGTGTCATGATGTCATGACAAACACAGTGCCTGGGAAATGAAACTGGTTCACAGAAAGCTATTATAGTAAATTATTTAGGGCATTTCAAGCCTTGCCATTATATTTGCTAGGGTTTAGAAGTCCAGGACCTTCGCTGAACATATGCACAAAAATAAAAAGTTGATTACTGTGATGGCATGTAGTGTGCACATGTAACAAGCTTATTTGAAGTGGAATTCCTTTGCAGTTGGCCTTTGACATGCACGCTGTGCGCTCTTACAATCCAACATTCTTATGTGCTTCCTTTGTCAAAAGTACATCCATCCAATAGTACAACAGTGCAATAGGCACTGGTCAATGCAGATGCAAGGAAAGTACTTAAAAGGTAACCTGGGACTCGACATGGAAATGCATTTTGCAGTTGAGGCCATGCCATTCCTGTAGCACAGAACATGGCATTCATCCTAAAATTCTATTTTACTGACAGTTCATCAGTGCCACCATGATGCCTGATAGTAGTCTGTAAAATAGTAAAAATGAGCAACACAGTAGAAGGGGAGGCAAATTTTTTTAACTAATGTTTAAGCCATGCACATAATGGGTCACCCATAACTCTTTTGTTACCACTTCTATTCAAATCAATCACCGATGATTTGGTTACCCATTTCAACAGGTGGCATAGTTGCTCACATGCATAGCGCTACCCTGTAGGTAGCCCGGCATATCAGTTTCGCACATATTTAAAAATTATTTATTAACGATTCTGTTTTTGCAGCTTATGCATTTAGAAACACCAATTAGTTTTCTACAATTTGTAGTGCTGCATTATGTGCTAAAGCTTTGTTTATAGTGAGAAAAGCTTTTTTATCTTAGACCCCTGAAAATGGTCGATTTCTCATGGTAACAAAAAGAGTAAACTTGAATGGTTGGTTGGTGCTGCAGTAAAATTCTTGGAAATCAGTTCCAAACAACAATGAAACCACAGCACACGTGTGTAAACACGTACATCTATTCAAAAGGTGCATCAATTTTTACGTACAGTGCTTGTTTCAACAAAAACCAAAAAGGCACCATAAACCCTTCTTGCTAAAAGTGCATTAAAAGGCATTTGATACTATACATATGAGATTCATTCAGCATGAGAAACACAAAAGCATGAAAAGGCATGCGATTAAAAAAGTAAAAAACTTGGCAAGGTTACAACAGATACAGTATACACCGGATACAATATACATCATGACATAGACTTGGTTGTAGATCTGTACTCACTCTGCACAAACACTGGTATTAGCACAGCTCCTCTACATCAGTAAGGCACTTCATAGAGCTCCATGGCCACAGGTAAAAATATTTGCACTGTAGAAGAGTTAAAATAGCTACCCAGGCCATCCACACAATTATGACTGAACAATCAAAATGTTCACTATAAAAATCATTTCCGTTAGTGTGACCAAATAATGGCACATGTCACATTGACTTTGTTCATGATATCACTGACAAGTATAGTAAAAAATTGACTAATATGTAAAATTTTAGATTCTGACTCAATGCTGAGGCTGTATGGAGTCACCAGGATGGGTCTGCTGATGTAACAGATGACTTTGCATTCTTAAACATGATGGAGAACTCAGAAGCAAGAAAAAGACAGCGGTGCACAGGAAGAACCACCAAAGTAGTTGAACAAGTGATGTCTCTGGAACCAAAGTTTCAACAAGGGAACTTGTTGGTACTTGTGACTTGAGAGTACGCAGAGAAGGGAATATACAGTTTTCTGCGAAAGTAAGCAAGCCCACCAGGTTGACAATGCCAGTTTACATGTGAAGATTATTTCTTTTGTTCACCTCTACTCCTTGCAAGAATCAGTGCCCCCCCCCCCCTTCATTATTTACATATATTTTTTTAAATGTGAAAGCGTCAGATGGCCCATTTATTTGTATTGTAATTATTTGTATTTTTTTCTAGGCAAATCGCGATTGAGAAAATCGTTCCTGATAGGGCTCGACCACAATCTAAAGTGTCCTGTGTCACTGGAATGTTACTTATGTCACCCTACCTGATGCTACCGTTTATGCTCCTTCCCCATTGAGAGTTGGGGAGAGCGAGTTACGCAACCATTGTGAAAGGAAAGGAGTTTTTGCCGTGATGAGGACATACCCCTTGTCAAAAGGTTGGGTCCAGAGGCGTCCTTTTTTAACCACTGTTGATGAATTCAGAAAGAAATAAAGCAGCTGAACAATTCACCCAGGCCAAGAAAGGCAAGGGTGAATTCACGGGCATGACAGGAAGGCAATGTCTCATCACATGCCTGTGTCAAGTTGTAAAACTATGAGCGCAGAATGTGAGACACTGCAGTGACTAATAGTTAAACTGCCATCTTGGTTGAGCTTGAAGCTGCCACTGTGGCATTAAGTTGAAGCTCTGTCTTGAGCCTAACTCTGGTTTTCCTGTCTGAACACATGGAGAATGTAGGACTTTTCCCCTTGCACAGCTGGCTTTACATAAAAATTTTGAAAAACTTGGCATTTTACTTTTATCATTCTTTAAAGTTCGTTTGCAACTAGATTTTTTAGAAATTAGAATGATCTTTACCTAATGAGAGGCTCTTTTTGCTTTTTCTATGTATTAGCATGAATTGGCAAAACATCCTACATCCTTGCTTTTTCTTACAAATTGTGCACTCTACTAGTGTTCTGTTCTGATGATGACTTCATTCTCACATGCATGTAGCACTCAAATGAGCACATATGAAAATGGAATTAAGGACTAAGCTTATTGTCATAACTGAGATACCATAAGTGGAGTGTGTATTTAAAAAAGTTTGAGAAAAGCTTGATGTCTTGTCACTGCCAAGTCTCTAGCTGCACCAGGGCTATCAAATTCATTATCACAGAAAGCCTGACTGCAGATTCTATGACTCAAATAACATTGCAATAAGTTTCGAGCTTCTCTGTCACAAAGCCTGATTGGATGAAGGCCAGACTTCCTGACAGTGCTTTTAGACACCATTTTTGAAGCGCTACCCTAATGATAACTTGCAGTGAGCAAAGTGACAAAGCAAAACGTTCCCTGCTTCTTAAAGGCCAACTGCAACAAAATGTTTGACTGCATAAGAAGCCTCGTTTGAGACAGTGTTGCTTTAAAGCAGACCCCGTGCAAAGTTTGATATACAAATGGGTCCATCACAAGAAAGCTGTTGAAGGTACTTTTTTGATGCCGAAAGTAAAAAGAATGTCACCGATTCTGAATGTTGAGAATCAGCATGGCTCATTGGCATGACCTCCATGATTGTGTGGCATTTGTGGTATGCTGAACATCCTTGAGGCTATGGTCTTGGATTTGTGTCATATCTGCTGATCACCTGATGCACATGTCTGCTTAGGTGCTCTTTTGTGGTTGTTAATAAGGAAATTGGACAGCTACCAGTCCTCCAGCTTTACCAAAATTGCTTTATATAGTACTCACTTATTTATGAATTTAGCCAAATGAAATTTCATCGCAGTTGGCCTTTAAATAGAAAGCCTGGTCATTGACCAAGTCAAATTATCACTCTGGTGTTTCAGAATCCCCATGCAACCTTTGTTCACGATCTTGCTAATGTGGGTACTATACTGAAACTGAAACAACAAAAGCACAAAATGGCTCCTTTTGCTGTTTCAGGTTCTGTGCAGAACTTTTGCTTGCTATCTTGTGAACAAGGGTTTTCTATGGAAGTGGCAAATGCAGTGGTGGAACAGCTGCAGCTATTACGCCAAGAGCAGTAATTTGGGCCTTCCTTCTCCAAAACGCCATTTTAGCGGAAAATTGCACCAAGTGAAGCATAAGAATGAGAGTCCCTTGATGCTGCCTTGGCAGTAAAACTGAAACGAAAACGTAAAGCATGCCATCGTCAGCCATCATTATCATCTAGAGGTCAGTGGAGCGGCCAACACCGTCGGTTCTCCACTCGCAGTTTTCTTGCTTTTGTTCGAATGTACTGGTGCTGTGCGGTCTTTTTGTATGTGTTGCAGATTGGTATTCCTCCTACCAGCATGGCATGTTTCATGGCACAGCTATACTGGGTGTATCAGCTAACGTTAGCCAAGCTGTTACAAGAGAGAGAGAGAGAGAGAGAGAGAAGGAGCATGGTGCAAGATACGATCATAACACCATAGGTCTTATAATCGTATCTTCCAACATACTTTTTTGTTCTTTTAGTTAGCAGCTTGGCTAATGTTAGCTAGGACACCCTATAGATATATGCTAAGAAACCTGCAAAAGTCTTCACTGTAACTTTGGTTTGGTTGCATGTGTACTTAAGCATCATCTTGTTGCTTGTTTGAAGCGTGCTGAATATGCAACACCTTATGCAAGTCTAAATTATATAAGCAGGGTTATAATGCAATATACGCACATGGGAAGCCATTCTATCGAAAATATTGAAACTGCTTCAGTAATTTTCAGTCCGAATGCCTCTGTGAGGTGCCTAAAGTTGGCTCTGCTATATCTGTTGACTATTTCGGTAAAAATTGAGATATCTGGTATATAGGTGCATTTTGAACACTGTGCCAAGATGATTGTCGTTGCTCAACATCAGATTTTTGCGTGCACCAAGACCTGTGCCAGAAGGTAAAATGGCTGTCCCACCACTAGAGACGTCGATAGTATAATTTGACTTGGTTAGTGCCCAGCTTTTCGTCAAATTCTTAATTACACCACTTCTGCATTGCAGAAGTTAGACTAACCAGTAACTCTCCATGGCATCACCTTGTGCCCTCTTTTCCAACGTGAACAAGAAACTTTGTTCTCAGACCTTCCTTTGTTTCCCGCACTTTACTCATAAACTTGCTCTCCAGCTTCCACAACATCTTGTCCTTCACAGTAAAACGGAAATAGTCGTCCTTACAGAGGGCTTCCATTTCAAATGGGCACTTAGCCCTGTAGTGGTTTAACTGAACATCCTTCTTGTTCAAGAGGACAGTTCGCTGGAGCTTCCGATAGAGAGGGACCAGGGTGTAGTGATTAAACACAGCCAGGGAGGAGTTTGTGGTGAAGAAACTCTTCACCGCAAACCCTGGTCGTGTGAAGTTGGCTGACCTTGTAACACGGCTCAGGAACCAAGACCAGCTCTTTTCACGCTCGAAGTGGTCAAAAAAGTAGACGTTGGGCACTGCCAAGGAGGCGTACGTTGCCAGCATGTTAGGTGATGCAGAGACGATGTCGTCAAGCAACTGCTGCCACGTCGTGTGTCGACGCGGTAGGACAACTTCGTCGATGTCAACAAGCAGGACAAACTCGTGGGTTGGGATGTGCCGGTAATAGCAGTCGTTGTAAGGGACCAGTTCATGCCGGCGCTTCTGCCACGTGTTGTTGGCAAGGTAGTGCCTCCGCTTGGCTGGAATACGCGGCTCATCCAAACCTGGCAGCTGGATCCTTTCGAATTGGACCCGGCGAAACCGGCGGTAGTAACGTAAGATAAGGTCAACTTTAGGGTGGACCTGCAAGTTAAAGTCACAATTTAGCTCCTACCTTTTGAATGCTTAGGTGCATGAAAATTTTTATTGTGAATTATTTGTGTACATCACAAGGCAGCTGTAGGTATATTATAAAATACTCAACACTGATTGCAATATTACTTCATGAATAATTAGTCAATCATCACAACATTCTGTGCTTTTGAAATAGCAATGCAGCAGCCTTCAAATTCCATTATGAGAATATAATGCGAGTCTTGTACCCACACCTCTTGGAGCACTCAGAACAATGCCACCCCCCCCCCTTCTCTTACTCTATGTGAAATTGCCATGCTGAAGATCATGAACATTGAAAAGGTTGTATTCTTGAACTAGCATTGAATCAATTATGGACTAAAATAGGAGATATTATTTCTGCCATTTTTTGTACTCAACAGCGGTCATAAAATGTTTAGTTGTAAATGTAGCTTTTTGCGTACTTAAACTGTTGTGTTCTTTGACGTTCTTGTAGAAAGTATTGCAAAACCAAATAAAAGCTTGGCTTTGTCAATTGCTACAATTTCGTTTTCTTATAGGTGCTATAAATTCAATTCTGAACTTGTTCAGTGATTATCTAATGATAGCACTTCTGTATTACCTAAGTATTTGAATAAAGATATTGTAAGATAAGGTATAAAACTTTATGCAAAACTCTTAAAAATGTATGAGGTCTATTTGAACACACAACATGAGCCATTTGTGTGAAGCAGCATATGAAGCTATAAAAGTTCTGTGTTAACAAGTAGAAAGCTCACTTTCTTTAAAGAATGTTTCTGAAGCAAAGTGAGAAAAAAAAAAAAGGGTAGCCTTATTATTGCAGCATTACTATTGCTACATACTATGGGCTTTCAAGGTTTACAAGGGACAGGATTTCTGAAAAGGCTGAATTTATCAAAACATTGGCATGTAGCCTGGAATGCAAAGTTGCAGCCAGCAGCAGAATGTGTGACAAAATGTTGGATTCCATTAATTCTGATGCTACATGCCTGAACCAAGCATAACTGCCTTATTTACAGAATCTGCACCCCTGTAAATTTTTAAAGACTGTGCATGTTACCTGAAAGATGTAGAAGAACACAGTGTCAGCACCTAGGAGGAATTGGAGCTCGAGCCATTCCACCAGTCTGGCAGAGATGTCTTCTGGAAAGTCCAGTCCCTTAACGCACACCGCAATGCCACGTTTTGGGTCTTTTTCGGGAGTTTTTGGAAGAGCCAAGGAATTGGGTGGACAGGCACACGGCTCGGCAACAAGTGACACATTGGCCGGACCGCTGCTAAGAGGACTAGAGACATTGAATGGCACGGGACAGGAGAAGATGAAAGGCCGGTAGTAGCGGCCAGGTGATGTGTGCCCATCCCATGCTGGAACCCATATCTCAGTGCGATCGGACTCAACCACGACAGGACGTGGCAGCTCCTGGTACCTGCATGTAGGCCACAAGCGCAGAAACAGCATTCACTCTAAGGCTGCAAGGCAAATCTCTCCATGTTCGTAATATGATGCTTTCACCGCTGGTTAAGTTGTTGCTATGGGCCAGTACCCAAGAAAGTTGAAGGCTACAGTAGTTTAAAGCGGCCGCGAACCACCCCTTGGGCTTGGTGAAAAAAGGCAGTCTGCGGATAGCGTACAGTGCTGTGAACATCTCAGCCAAATTTTGCAGTCGTGCACGGCATGTGGAGCTCATAAGCGAAGCGTGAAGTCACGTATTTATCAAACACTCTTTCCAACAGAAGCCTTCTCACTCTTTTCTGGTTGCTATATTTCGTCATACAGCAAATTTCCATATGCAGCCGCTATTGGCCAATAACTGACATCAATGAGGAAGGGTGTTTGGATTAGCCCACTTTTTCTTACTTCTTACTGTCTGTATTTATTGACTCAGTTTAATAAACAGGCTCAAGTAAGAAAAAAATCTGCATTTGAAAATTTTGCAAGAATTACGTGCTTCCGGAAAAAGCCGACTATCGTCTGCTCACGTTCTGCCACGGCTGCACATGTATGAATTAAACTTGGGCCACTCTGCTTATCGGTGTTTGGTCATTTGGTCCCGCTAATAATTTCAGCTAATCTTGAACACTCAACTAGCCTCGAACCATGCAAAACTTAAGGTCAGACCATACACATGCTTGCCGGTGTGCACTCACTCCTGGTCGCTTCTGGCTAGATGCCTTGGCAGACATCGCAGCTGTTGACAATGCATCAAACTGCGCAAGTTGGATGTGGCTACTATCCGTCGGTCAAGTTGGTGCAGGACGAACTCAAACTGAACCACGTAGCATGAGTGCGAGTGCACAATCCAGCCCTGTTGTGTTTGAAGCAAACGCTGCGCATACGTACTAGGATTGTATGTAGCTGTGGTATGCTACGTAGCTTAGATACCGTGGCTGCCACAGGGTGCCGTGATGAGCTCGCTTTCTGAAGGCAACCGCATTTTGTGCATCGTAGGCACCACAATCAGAAACCATGCCATCTCCGTGAACATCCAAAATCAAATTTGAACTGCGCACCACGGCGACATTCAGTAGGCAGAGCGTTGCGGACTTTCCCCGCTCGACTGTAGCCTTTGCAGTGCAAAACATTGAACAAGGAGCATGAACACCGGACCATAGGAAATCTTTGATTACCAATAACTCTGCTTCTGCTCAACATATTGAAGTAGTTTTTGCAGCAATGTATAACTGAAATAATCTATTTAAACTTTGAATGCATTTCTTGACTTCAATAAAAAGTGATTCAGGGCCCCTTTAATGGTAAAGCACTGCATGCATGATGTGGAATATCTGTGTTTGGCTTTCACTTGTGGTAAGCTGTCCTGCAGTTTGCTTTCAATTCCATTTCTCTTATTAGTTGTACATTTTAATTCAATGTAATGGTTCATTTCCTTTATGCTTTTTCTAGCTTCATTGTCAATTTCTTCATATGGGTGTAACAAAAATCTTTGGTTACCCTTATTCTTCTCACTCATTTCTAAATTGCATCATATAACCACAAAAACAGCCTTGACAGTTACGCTGCCACCAAGCATGAAGCAGAAGGCAACTGCACAAAATATCAAGTGACAAACAGCTGTTAGGCATCTAATGTAAAGGCTGGTATTGTGTTGCTATTTAGAATAAAACAATCTACATCTTGGAGCTAGGGGTCAACATTGCTCGTAAAAGTGCTCACCACATCTGGCAGAAGAAGCGAAGAGAGTCTGCATCCTCTGATTTGATGACACCAAGGAGCCTGACATAGTGCCGATTCTTTCCACCGTGCACCCACACCCGGCTGTCGTAGTGTGCCGAAAGCAGGTGCAGGTCGGGTACGCCTGGGATTCCTCCCTGCCATCCAGAAGCTGGCGTGAACTCAATGCGTGGGCACTGTGTCGTGTGCGTGTCGCAGAAGAATGTGTGCACTTCAGCTTCACCTTCGTAGGCTAGCAGCACTGGAATTCTTCGGCGTGGTGATCGAACCAAGCGTTCCTCAAATGATCGTGGCAGATAGATGAACAACACCAGCGCAAAGCCAACCAGTACCAGGAAGAGGGTGAGGATGCGCGGTGTCGGCACGACCCTCCGCCAGCTGCCACTGGAAGACATTATCAAGACACTGCCTATGTGATCAAACCTATATGAGCTACTTACATGTTACCATATTGTAATGCAGCACCTTGCCTGTCTCTGCTTTACCTTGTAAATTTTGATCCTGCCCCCACCTCTTCCCCAATTTCTTTTCTACTGATACTCTAGACATATTTCAATCACTGATTAGGTAACGGCCCCATCATCTTTGAACTTCACAGCATCTGGAAGGTGGATGTTCCTTACAGTTTATTTATTTATTTATTTATTTATTTATTTACTTATTTATTTATACATACTGCAGCCTCAATGGGGCTATTGCAGGAGTGGGATGAACTACAAACATACAACATTTATAAACAAGCTTGCATGAATTGTTCAGTGGTAGCGAACGGATATTGCCAGGTAATGAATTCCAGAATTCAATTATGTTCAATTATTCAATTCAGATAACTAATTCTTTGTTCAGTCTTTTCGTGCCAACCAGGTGCGCTGTCGGGTTTTTGTACAAAAATAAATGTATGCTGTTTTCCTGCCAGTCACCCTAGGGAATGCAAACGAACAGAAGCGGTTTCGAGGCGGTATGAATGGTTATTTTTACGCTCCGGAGAACTGAAACGAAAGCCGTAACAACAACAACAACAACGAAAATTCGGTTCGACACTCTCATCATGAGGAGCAGGCGCTCGAAATCAAGGTAATGAGAAAACGCTTGTACGTTGAAAAGTTTCGTGGACACGGACTGTGAGGCAATTTCACGAGAAGCACGCGCTCGAATTCACTCTCGAGGCGCAATCACACGTGCCTAATATTAACACACAGCATTTGGTCAAGTCGGCACTTTGCCGTATGGGTGTTGGGATATTTAAATTAGGCCGCACTTTTTTTACGAAGAGTACTCTACGGCGCCAGCTTACTAAAACTTAGTCATGTCCGAAACATCTGTTTACCACGCATATTGCGCTCCCCTCCTTGTGCGAGCGAGTGACTTTGCTTGTTACTGCAAGTCATCCACAAGCAAATGCGCGATCATTGGCGTGATATGTAGCGCAAGTGCAAACGCTGCTAGACTCCCTACGACTTGAGCTGGTGCGGCCCCGCGGTACCCCGCAGGCCGTTTCGAAAGTAAATCGAGAGAGATCTGTAGTTTGTACTAACCTCATCTCGGTTCCATTAAGTTCCGTTTACAACATTTCACGCCGCTGCGACTGGTTGGCATTCACATCACGCCTGACACCGTCTGGTGAAAGGCTAGCAAGGCCATGAAGCGATGTAGGTACACTCTAGATGTAGACAAGAATTTTTGACTTAGAGCGCGGCCATGACGGTTACCCCGGTTGCCTGAACAAATTTTATACCACGCTAACGAAAGGTTCTCACACACCACGAGTATTTTTACGTCAGAAGTAACAACGAAACTACCCTAACTACAGTTGAAAGTAACTTATGTGCACTTTTCTCGTCTGCTTTTTTAAATGTTGTATTATTGAGCAAATTAGTTTACCAGCCGCGGAATCGACGGCGTACTGCTGCTGGACGCGCAGTTTTCTTCTTCTTCTTTTCTTGGGTTAATTGAAGTTCCGAACCGTCTAAACGGCAGCAACAATACCGGCAAGCATCAGGCGGACCTAGATAGCACTATAATGCTTGTTTTTACGAATCAATTTCGGTTTTGTCATCTAGGAGGTGGACGCGTCGCTCTGTTCCTGCGGTCGTTGCGGCTGCTACTCTTCACGCTCAGCCACAGAAAACTCGTGTTTATTATTTTTTTTAAAATATAAACGATGTCATACTTCGTTATAGCTACACAACTAGCAAATTTTGCTGTTGTGACGACATGTTTGCCAAGCTTAAAGCTTGCCGACTGTCATCTGAGGTGCGAGACGCGTGTGGTATTACCTACATCTTCGAAAGATATGTGTCGGCACTCCTTTAAAAAGGTTGTAGGTGCCTTGTGGCTAAAAACATGCGGTTAAAATGGTGTTCTTCACGGATGCTTCCGAGTCATTTGTGTTATTTTGGGCAAAAGAAAGTATAGTAGTAATGTTTGATAAGATTTGCAGTACATGTGCCGGACATGTCATAAAGAGCAACCATGTTTGAAATTTTTCTCTTAAACACTACTTGAACAGCTCACACAAATATCTTGCAGCACAGTTTTCAACTATATGTGCAGAGGGATGAAAGCATGCTCCTTCCCAATAAGCAAGATACACATGAATTTTTCGGTAATAATTCAACTTTGGAGGCTACAAAGCACCCTAACTATTAGTGGAGACAATGCAGATTTATATGAAGCTGACAACGTTTGAATTTTATTCAGTGTGCCCAAAGACGGCATATTGGTGCTTTGGAGTTGATATGCACATTCTGTGGAGTGTACTTGTCAGCAAGCATTTGTTGTCCAGTTTAATTAGTTGTAGGCTTGACATATTGAACATACAGGACTTGCGGAAGACAACGTCGGCGCTGTGTGTGGGTGCAGGAAAGGAAAGAACAGCGGCCCTGTTGCGTTTGTCTGCGCTGTTTGTCCAATGTGTCGACGTTCAATTGTACTCAAATTGTACCCAAATTGTACTCTTGCAGACATGAGTTTGCTTCTGGATGCAACTTCAAAAAAGTAGAGTGAAAGTAGCAGCAACAGCAAAAGGCAAATGACTTTTCCACTTTCCTGGCTTTTAATTTTTTTGTGTTATACGAAGGTCTTGGACCTCAATATCCTTGAAAATGTAATCGCAAGCATCAAAGTGCCACACATACTTTACTAAGTACTGCTATTGCTAATCTACTGCTATTACACTGCTGTATCTGGGCTATGCAGTGAGTAGCAACATAGCAGACTATTGAGCGAGCAGGAGCGAGTGTCAAAATATCACAGTGTCCTGCTCCCACAAGTCCACCTCATGCATCATGACACATAAACCTTATGAGGAACGAAACCAAAACTGGTTTGTTGCATAGTTGTAGCAAATCACTTAGGATGTCCCAAGAAATACAAGTAATTCTTCTAGGGTCTCGAGTGTCCAAGGCACTTCATTTAATGCAAACAATGAAAAGCTTAAAATGTCATTTTTAGTACTCCTTTAAGGGCCATGCAAGTGTTTAAGAAAACCAGCCAATTCTTGACAAGAAACATAACAACTCAAGATATTTTATTATTCTACATTGACAAGCAGCAGTGCTCACACAGTCTTTGAGAGCTGACCTCGGATACCGAGCACTGGATCTTTTGGAGTGCAGCTCCTTTACTACGCCATGTGAAAGTCTTGCAGCCACATTTGATTGAAATGTCCACACACGCAGCTCACGATGCATGCACTTCTCCTGCCAGTGGACTGAGCTCGGTGTGCTTTAAGCCTAACAGCGAACACACGGAGCGTTTGTACTTGTCCCATGACTGCAGGCTTTCTCCTCCATTGTGAATCTCACACACAGCCTCTGCGTAGTCCTTGACTTGAGTGACACCCTTTACGTCGTCATCTGTGCATTCAGGTGGCAGGTGCTGCACATGGGGGTGAGTAATATCCTCCTGTAAAAGAGAATTGCGGTTCTGCTGCAGGTCTGGAACATTCATGAGGATGGTTTAGCTCGCAGCCAACTCCAATTTCCCCATTCGAATTGTATGTGTAAAAATGCAGAAATGCTTTTATAAGACAGCTACGTGACTGATTTGATGAAACTTGTTACATTTGAGAAAGTTAAGTAATAGTTAGTGTAGGAAGCATACTTTTTATTCAGGGCGTAGAATTTTGCGATAAGGATTAATGTAATTGAAGCATGAAGTTAACAAATCCATAACCCAGCACCGACACAGATATTGCAGTTCTGTAAACTGTATCTGTTAGAGCACCTAAAGGGGGCAAATTTGATACATGAATTTACAGCTTGCCTGAAGTTGTTATACTGTTTATGAGGGTTTTGCAGAAGTCCTACTCACAAATTAGTGGTATATTATTGGAGCAGAGTATAGCACATCAATTTTGTCTGCTTTAGATGTATTATTAGGTGCGGTTGGCAAAATAGTGATATAGTTTTTGATTGCCGAGGTACAGAGTTGTAAACTTGACACCAGAGTTCTTCTTTTTTCACCCAGTTTTGCAATATTCAACTTTTTTTGTTGTTCACAGCCTAAATAAAAACTTCGCTTTCTACAGTCCCTATATTTTAACTTTCTTTATATATATACAGTAAGCCTAATCAACTTTGGTGCAGTTGCTGCAACGCAAAATAAATTTCTCCTTTCCCATGCATTTAGATGGGAGCGCCCAAGCTAAAGCTTCCCACTGATGGGGAAATCTTCCTTCAGCAAGACATGGGATGTTATATTGTGTATGCCAGTAAGCTAAGGCTCCTTATCGAAGTGCACACTAAAGAGTAGTACTGGCACAAATTTTTTAAGTTTGCAGGAATGCAACCACACGCTTTTTGCACACAAAAGGATAACATTTAGCAAGTATGAAGGTTGGAAAACACTTAAGGTACAGCAGGCTCTGCTTAAATGGAACTCAAAGGGACAGAAAAAAAATGTTTTGTCTGTGAAGGATGCAAGAATCACAAAAAGATGTATTATTTCATAAGTTGGGGGGGGGGGGGAGGGGGGATAGCACAGCTTCTTTCACTCAAGGCATTTGTTCATGTGCTCTCATTTTTCAAATGTCACCATCACAATGCACCAAGGAAGGCAAAAAATGGGCAACATGAACACCGCAAAGCAGCTGCTAACAGCACGACAGCGCAACTGGCTGGTGGATTGGATTTTTAAAAGTATTTGGCATAACCAATTGGCATGTTTGTAGAACTACTCCTGTTCATATGAGGTACAACAGCTGATAAGGACTGAGGTGAAACAGCGCGAAAAAAACGAGGACACCAGGAAACAAATACCACAGACAAGCGCTGTGGTATTCAGCGCTTGTCTGTGGTATTTGTATCCTTGTGTCCTCGTCTTTTTCGCGCTGTTTTACCTCAGTTCTAAGTATGAACCAACTAGTCCTCATCAAGATCTTAATAATGCTGATAAGGAAGGTGCGCTGTTGGTTTCAGTTTCGTTTAACTGGAGTTCACAAAAATAAGCATTCCATTTATTAAGTTTCTTAGAGTTTCTTAGCATTGTTTTTATGGGTAGTCAACCAAAGTGGGTACCCCTGTCCTGCTTATGCAGCATATCTGTTTAAGTGAGTTTAATTTATTCAGAGTCCACCGTAACTTAACTTGACATTAAAGTTTCATGTTTCAAAATTACAACACCGACATTGCTGTGGCATCATATAGTAATTAATTAGGCTAGGTATGATGACTGTGTTCATAGAATACAGCAAGAGGGCTGTATCCATCTTCCCACTGTTGTTGTGTGTGGCATATCTTGCATTAAATGCTATACAGTTAAGGGCAGTACAACCTGTGATGCATGAACTGTTGTTTTAGAAGGATGAATAAGCTTGGTATCAGGAACCTAATCTTGCGCTTGTAGTTGCACCTATATTGAATTATTGGATATAGCAAAACAAATTTGAAATGTTTCTTGCTGATATTAACATGTGTAATGAATATATGCTCATAATGCATATTGTATATAATGAAGGCATTTTCGTGTTGGATGTAACTTCATTAAACCAGGTTCTACTGTATTAGCAATAGAAAAATAAGTTCCCACTGTTTTGCTGCCGCACCTGACAAGTGACTTGCTATGGTTGCATGCTCTGGCTAATGATCACGAGAGCCTTACCTGGCCAGCCAGTGACTGCTGCATACGTCTGACAAAACCAACCGCATTAGTTTCTGACCGGCTCTTCTCCCAAAAGAAGCACTCCATGTCAGACTCGGCCTTGTCTGCTTCCCAAGGCTCTGTGTTCTGGGTTTGAAAAGGGAGGCGCTTTGAGTTGATCATGTGAGCAAGTAACACAGCCTCTCGTGCAAGCATCAAAGTCCTCGTTAAGTTTTTCACATTTCATATGCTCTGAATGGTTCCACATTACTTGAACAACTTCATAGATAAGCCTTTGCATTTGTGTTACATTTGTGTCATGTTTATTCCTCTCGACATGAAGCAAACAATTGAAAACTGAAATGCAAGGCAGCTTGTTCGTCTGTACAGTTCGGTATCTGAAGGCAGAAAGCATTGCCGCAGTGTTACTTCATGTGTATGAAAATGCATACAAATGTGAATGACTTCTTCAAAGAAAAATTTTGCACTAAACAGTATTAGGAGTGCATGAATGCAGTTGTGTCCTGCGCTGATGCCACTACTATATTTCTACCAATATTAAAACAACACCATGCTTCCACTGTGGCATTTACACAATTTAGTAGTTTAAGTAAGACATAAATTGGCATTATTTAAGCGAGTTGAAACATGATTTAACAAAGGATTTGCACATGCACACCTGCTTGAGTCACTTGAGTCAAGCACAAAGTTTATTCCTTTTAGGGCTGCAGCGGCGGTGCTGCCAGTAGGTACGGTGCTTGCTCACAAACAGTGGTGCTGATGTGCTCCACAGCTTCGTCTACCATGTGTGATGAACTAGTTTAAAATGCCAGAGATTTAGCTTGTCCCTAAACATATTACCATTTCAGGAATATCAGGTTACCGGAGAAGTTTTTGGCAGGAACATACTGCGATGCACAGTTTTAATCAGAGAGCACACAAAGCTAATACTGTGCTGAGTTATCATACTATGATGTAAAGGGTCAGTAGAGACGTAATCATTAACACGCAGTCCTTTCATGATTTTCCTTCGATAGTAACACTCAAACAACACAAAAAGGTTTGGAGTACATTGTAGTTGGGCAAAGTGTCACAAGTTATCGCTGCCAGCATTGCTAGTGCCATTCACAGCTCCAGTAACCTGGCAATCTATAAACAGTAATAAGCTAACAGACAAGCTAAAACTCTATTTTAAAAATGATGGACATGACAAATCACAAGACTATATCCACTCACCCAAGATTCGTGGTACACAGCAGTAAGAAGGTAATGGGCGTAGTCATAGTTCTGTTTCTTCAGTGGACACCTAAGGCACAGCAAAGGACGGTGAAAAAAACAATGCACGAGTCTAAAAGGCACAATGGAAACAGCTATGTTGGCACATAGTATAGTATACGCACGGTCAAAAGTGGCTTTGCAAAATATAGATATCACAATTTTTCATGCAGTGATAATTTTAGCTGCAGCATAGAAGCAGAGCACATCTGCTGCATGTCTGCAGTTGTAGCCACATACTGGCAATGCATTAAAACTGGGAGAACCAATTTCTGTACGTGTTCTTCCTCAGTACAAGCATGTCAGTGTGAAACTTTGGGTGCCTTCATGTACACAATCAACAGTGGCTTAAATGACGGCAAAGTAAAATGTAGCTTATGGTGTATTTGGCTAGCTGTTTGACTACTTTGCTAGTGCCAGTCAGGCCGTACAAGACTGCTTTAGGAATGTATTGAAGGAATAGGCGGGTCAAATAGTGTTAGTCATGCTTCATTGTTGCCATTTCAGCCCACTTGTGTTCACAATAAAGCTTAGCTGCTGTTTTACATGCTCCTTGAAGCATTGCCGGAGCGCTCTGCGACTTCCAATTAAATGTGCCTTTAACAAAATGCAACAGCCTGTCACTATAATGAAAGCAGATGGAAAATGAGTAATGTTGCCGGTGACACATCCAGAAATGTGTACCATGCAAGAAATCAAGCAGTTTTGAGCCTATATGACTTGCCTGTCAGTGACAATAGTGAGGAAATCAGTAGCGGGGTCATAGCGGTCACCAGCCAACCGAAGGAGCTTATCCCTTGCATGATAGTCAAGCTCCAAGTTTGACAGTTTTACCTGAAGAAGCATAATATATGTAAATAAGGTGCACAATGGATGTTTAGAAGCATGCCATGAACACAATGAGATATGGTACGTTGCAATGCCTATAATAAAGCCAAATTTCATATGCGCCTTTTGTTACTAAGATGTTTGTAGCACATATGCATGGGGAAGAAAAAGAAATAGTCAAGACACAGTGCTACCTTCCAACAGCATTTTATTCCTAGGAACAGCTATTTTAAAATCAAATCAGCTTCAATCATTTTGTGTGTCAGCCTGTTGTGGTCTTTGCTTACAAAGATACATGCATTAAATGACTGCTTATGTGCAATCACAGCTGTTGCAATTATGCACAAGCCAGCCATCACATGCATTCTTAACATGATCTCCATGTTCTCTGAGGTTTTCATTGATGCAGTGACCTGTGTGACCTATGTACTGCTTCCCACATGGTAGAGATATACAGAGTGTTACAGAAACAGCCAAGGAACTGCACATCTCATTAATAATGGCATATGAAGAAGCCCAAATTGTAACGATGGTCATCTTTCATTAGCAACCAGCAACTCTTCTCATTGGAAAGGTAACATGAACTGTCATGTTTTTGCTTATGCCATTTTATGTGCTAAAAGATATGTACTTGTGTTTGAGATGGCCATTACAGCAGCATACTCAGCAAAATCTGCTGTTTTTTTCTGTATATGCTCTGAAATTGCAGTGATTGGTGTTTTTGTCTGCAGTTGTGTCCAGCATGACCTATATTAGATGGTAATGCATCAAATGTTTGTTGTTTTTTTTCTTTATCTTTGTCAGCTTGCACAGGAAACATCACAATTCCCATTCTCTGAATCAGAAGCACTGCAACTTTCCTCTGTTTCTATATTGTTGAAGATTTTCCATGCAAAATGCATAACAGCACATTAAGGACCAAAATCTGAACATGTCAAAAAGAGGGGGAGAGGGGAGGGTGAACAGGACTCCAGGAGTCTAAGTGAGTGAAAGTGCAAGAAGGCATGATAGATAAATGCATGCTGTGTCATACCCTCAGCGTAACAATCCTGGACCTGGGGTCTCTGATTGATGGGCTGGCATGGCAGTAGTCACTGTCAATCACTTCCACTGGGAAATGTTCTTCACACTTTTCATCAGTCTCCAGACCAGCTGGCCATGGGGTGCAAAATTCTGTGCAAAGAATTTATGAGAACTAAAAAGGATGCCGACCACAGGGAAAAAAAAAAAAGGAAACACATTTTGGCTTCTTTGACGGGCAAGGCTCGCAATGATATCGAGAGCACAATAAACAAAACTATATGGTTTCCAAGACATGACATAAACAATGAGCATATATGTGGAGAAAAGTTCTATCATTTCGATTAAGCGTGGATTCTGTAGTTTGGATGTGATTATGTGATTCCAGGTGATGTCTAGAGGCCAGGTTTTTTTCCCTTTTCAGCATCTTTGCATTATTGCAGTCAATTGGGCTCCTCTTCCGTGTGTTTTGCTAGAATGTTCGATCTGATTCTTTTCTTTTTTTTAGATCATTAATATGCTGCTTTATGCTCTAAATTTTCTGTTTCGATAGTATACAGTGTTTTTTTTTTTTAGCTGCACCCAATTGTTAAATATTGCCTGTGGCAGATAGCACAATTCTAATCCTTGGTCTAAATTACTTGATCACGTGGCCATTACTTCGAGCAATCAGAATACTTAATAATTCACATGATTACAATAATTAACGTTTTAATTATTGACATTACGGCGGCGACTATTTAAATCTACAAACGGCTGATGAGTTCGCAAGGTGTATTCACTTGGAATTAATTCTCAGGAATGCCCCAGTTTCAAGATATTAATATTCAAAGTGTTCGACAAAATGCATTGGTGTTCCAATTACTTTTGTGCTTAAATGAATAAAACAGCATTTTATTTAAAAAGTAGCTGGAACGCCATTGCATTTCGTTAGACATTTAGAAAATTAATATCTTGAAACTGGTGCAGTCCTGAGAATTCATTCCAAGTGAATACACCTTGCGAACTGACTGGCTATAATTCGTAGATTGAAATAGTGGCCATAATGTTAATAACTAAAAGGTTAATTAACGTAATTATGCTAATTATTTGTATCTATCATATAAGTAAAGGCCTCCTGATCGAGTAATTTAGATCACGGATTAGAATTTTTAAAAATTTGGTGCAGCTAAAGAACACCCTGTATACACAATTACAGTGCTGGCATAAAATATGGCACATACACTAGGAATATTTTTTTGGGAAGCCCTTGAAAGAAATTTTATCAGCTATGATGGAAAACCTTTTCATTACACTGAAACACGAGCTTGCACCGTACTTGTCACATGTGCCCTATTGGCACAAATGTGACACTTAGCTCAAACAGGTAAGTTGCATTGACAAGTAATCACATTCATTAGGGGGGAAACAGCAGCACATAACAAAAATCACACATTTAACATTCAACAGATCACTCCTACAATCTGTAAATTCAGACAGTCTATTTTAGACACTGGAATGCTAACTAAAAGTGTGTATACATTCCTTCTGTGCTTGTTGGAGGTAAGGCATGTTGTTGGGCTAGTTGGTTCATAGATTCAGCAAAATTTTAAACTGTGCAAAGAAGACAAGACGTGCACAGAAACATAGGCACACACATAAAGCGCAGACTTCCAACTGGCTTTATTTTGTGAAGGCAGAGTACTTGCAAGGAACAATCGCAAAGAAGTTGAAGGCACAAATGAAAAATAGCATGGCCACGTGTGCATTAAGAGTGCTAGAGAGCCCTATTGTGTCCATTTAATAAGACTATTTCTTCTCTTGATAGTGATAAAAAAGGTGAGCTAACGCAGTTTTCACCCTTTTTAGCTCTGTAGAATGGTATTTTCCAGATAAGGCAAACAGCTTTTCCTGTCGCAGCTCTTGCAGAGCAAGGGGATGTTACGCCCTTGCAGGTGTGCATGGATCACTTGTGTTCCTGCGCACGCTCACTGAAACAGCGGCCAGTTTGACCTGTGTAAGACCGGCCGCACGACAGGTATCTCATAGATAACATTAGAGATGCATTTAGTGAACTTACTCGATGGTTCTTCTAGCATGAGCAGTACTCCTTTATTGCTTTAGTCAGTACTAGTGGGCACACTACTGACTAGAGTTTGCAAGGTGCTAAAAAGACGACGAGAATCCCATAGCTTTCTACAACCTTCTTAATGTTGTGAGATAGACAATGCAAATATGGCATGACAAAAGGTGGTTCTTGGTCGAAGTGTTGCTCTTTTCTTTAAGGAAATTTTAGTTTTTGAAGCAGGCTTTTGGATGTGCTGCGAATTAAGTGATGCTGGTAGCCAGCAGACAGTAGACGCTCGACCTGAGATTTGCAACTAGATGATGCTGTGTATGCACAAGATTTCTCTAGGGCAGATAGGTATTTAGACATGATGATACCTTGTTTCACAAGTTCTGAACGTGTGCACTCTTGTAAAGTAATAGACCTTGTTAGACCTTGGATTATACAACAGACAAACGTGGGAATTGCTGAACTGCAATTTTAGGTCTATAAACTGGATCTGGTTGTCCTTAGTCAATTCATGGGAGAAAGCCAAACCTTGCTCCGCAGAGGAGAAAGTGTGAAGAACATCAGTGACAACACTGTCAAGATTATTAGTGAGAGAGTTATCTAAAATCACTGAAAAGTTGTCGACATAGCGAAACACGTGTAACACTGGGAGTTTGGAAAGTTCTTTTTCTCGGCGTCTATCAAAAAAGGCCATAAAAATGTCACACAGCACAGGGGCGACAGAGGAACCAATGCAAATACCATATTCTTGTACATAAATGTGCCAGTTGTGAAGGGTGGCTGTGGAGCTTAAGTAAAACTGTAACAGCTTCGAAAAATGCTCTGTACTAGTGCCAGTTGTATTTTGAAAGTCTACCTTGCCATGCTCTTCAACACTTTCCCTGATGGCCTTATACAGTCCCTCCTATGGCATAGAATAGAAAAGGTCTTCTACATCAACGGAAAAGGCTGTAGTAGCGAAGGTCATTCCTTTTTCCAAGGCCTGCACAAAGTCCTTAGAGCTGCGAATGAGGTACGGATCATGGTGTTGCTTCAGGAACGAATCCATGGCACAGTGCCAGGTGTCCCTCTGAAACAATAGTGTGAAGCGGGCAATACACCTAGTGCGTTTTGCCAGTAAAGAAAATTTCTAAAGAGTCTCTGTCTGCTTCAGAGGCAGAAGTTGTGACAGCATTAAGATTAATTTTCTTCAGCAACTTGATGGCTTGTTTCCTTCGAAACTTGGGACAGAAATCAACAGGCTTGAAGCGCTCTAGAACAGCTTGTTGGGCCTTATCTTCAAACGTGCCTTGCAGCATGACAACAAAGCTGCCTTCCTTATCTGCTTCTGCTTCCATTATTGACAGCCCACCTTCCCTAAAAATGCTCCACTCGGCTTGTTTGGTGATGGACAGGTCAAAATCTGCAACATCTTTTATGTAATAAATACATCATATTTTGCAACATAGAAGTATGAGACATTGTTACATGACTATATCTTCCTTCAATGTGTGATGGACATTTTTTGGTCACGAATGCAAGCAGTTGGAGAAGTCTTTCCTTAGCCTTCGTAGTGTCGCCTGCTACATGTGAAACATGACTTTGATAAGGTTTGGAACTGTCAGGTGAGGCATACTCACGCCGGAGGACCTTGGCATGCTTGGAGAGATGAGCGGGTGTCAGGTGAAGGAAGTTGGGCACTTTCATGAGCTCCAAGTTGGCATACTTGCCCGGTGGTGCCCCCTTCTGACGGTAACCCTGACGCAGCGGCAGCGGCACCACTGAAGGACGAAAGGACTGTGCTGTGGGCCACACACTCGGCCAGTCTTGGTCCACGGGCATGCGCTCGCTACGTGGTTGCGGAACCTGTTTCGAGAGTGTGTTCCAATGAACTGAACACACAAGCAGCAGGAGCCATGTGTGTGTATGTGCAATTTTTCTAACTACGATTGGAGGCCTATAGCGCATCGCAGTGGTACACGTCTATGCTGCTGTCTGGCATCGTTGTGTTGCAAACACCTAACCATGTTGGCTACTTGATAGAAATCATAACTAGTAAAGGCACATGGTGAAACTAATCATGAGCATTGGCGTTCTATTTGTTAACGTCAATATCAGATGGGATTACTCCATGTAGTACAAATACTATATTTCTGCACAGTCGCATGTTTCTGCACTTTGTAATTCAGTGCAATTAACTGGCACACTTCAGTTATGCTTTGACACACAGTAAATGGGTGGAGTAAGTGGAACTGATGCAAGGAAAGAATTGACTGGTGCAAGTAATTTTTACATTAAACTCTCATGAATCACACAATGTTTATTATACTAAGCAACATTCATTATTTATGTGACAATGATTTGACTTTTGCCTGTTCCAGTTCCTTAATTTGTGATTAGTAGATTAAATATATGTGAAGTCACTAAGAGGTATGGCAAATTGTTAGGAAAATGAGTCTAGAGTCTACAATTTCCTTACAAAAGCCAGATGCACAGTTTCAAATTTGTAGTCCAATACATTTCCATATGAATGTTGAGCATGACTAGTTTGGCAAAGCTCATGAACCGACGCAAACAGGAACTGCAGAGTGTAACATCACAAAGATGTGCAGTGCTGCTGTTACATTCGACGTAAGCAAAACAACAATAAGCAGTATCTGTGATTTTTGTTTATGAACACGCAATTAATATGCCTAACTTGTCAATTATTGATGAAGTGAAAATGAGCTCACATCAAACTTGATTTCCGGCCGTTTTTGTTTCGGCGGTTCTTTTTGCTTGTAGAGATCCAGCTTTCGAAACTTCCGATCTGCAAAGAACAGCATAACAATAAATATACACAGTACTGATTAACGTCACACGAGTTCTGCAATGCCGATAATGTAAATTGCACTGTACTTGACCTACAGTTGCCGGTAATCCAGGCTGCTGGGCATGTATGAATCTGCCAGACAAACTGTTGTGTGGCAGTTTTATGGCAAAGTGCGTTGTTGGTAGACTTTGTACATGTTGTACACAGAATAACAAGTAGAACAGGTTGCTCAATTACTACTGATATGTAGGGGGGGGGGGGGGACGCGTCACGTGACAATGCACACAGGTACACATTATGTGAGCACAATAACGGCTAACTATAAACCAAATTTTATTAATGAAGCATATCGATCACATCGATATGTTTGACTTTGACGTATTACGATCAATATTCTTTATTGATTACGCTCGGTGAACGTTGGCCATCACTTTGCGCATGCTGAGAGTCTTAAGTGTGCACATATTTTGAAGTGATGTTTTCCAACAAAGGTGAGTAATTGAGGGCTTGTTCTGTGTCCTTCCGCGTCATTTTTTTTTTTTTTTGTCGTTCGGTGTAACGTAGATTAAGCTCCTGTCTAGGCGTTTGTATGTTATGAAAGTGCCATGGTATAAGGCGTTCAACACGAAGTGGGCTGTAACTTAGTGTAAAGCAAACGTTCAAGCTGTATTGTGTGAGGAATCCAACGAAATCAAGATGATCAAAAATGCAAGGATAACCAAACAAATATTTTTATACCCGATAGGCGTGACCGGTTCCCTCAGAGCAAGCATCGTTCGCTCTACCGGCTCTACCAAGGCGAGCGGAAGCAACGACTCCGGCTATGTATTCCACCTTGATTTACTTTGTAAAGGAGTGAAAAGTTTTTTCTGACAGCAGCCTTGTGGAACTCAACGCCGGTCATATTGGCGATCGAAGGCAACGGCCAGCAGAAAGCATATCAACAGACAGTCTGCTCACCTTCTTCTAGGTTCGTCGCGTCCGATTTGTCTTCAGCAGACACGAAGGACGACATCCTTCGGGCTACTGCCTTGTTTGATGCGGACGGAAGTATTCTAACGCAGTTATGCACATCGCGAAGCACTGCGATGCTACGTGCTGGCGGCATATCGACTGCAAAAGTATGGTGTACTAGTACACTGCAGCAAAAGCAAAACGCAAGAGAAAGTCGCACACACGCGCGAAGCACGCCGAAACGGCCGAAACTACAAATCCCGCTAAGACGTAAGGATTGCCCAGCGAGAAGGCTCCAATACGGCTGTCACACCGCTACGGTAAAGCGGCGCTAGTTGTCTGCTACAATAAAGTTATCAGTGAAGGGGCGCTGGCGTCTGTAGCGATATAGTAAGAGGTGATTGGTGGAAGAAAAGCAAAGAAACGAGAAAAAAAAAAAAAACGGAGACGTTCAAAAGCAAAGTTCACAATAGGGGGTCAGGAAATTTGGTCGTGGAAGTTCAGCGTGTTTTTTTTTTTTTTTTTTTAACCTAGCTAGGACATTAGGCGGTATAATTGCAAGGGCTTGGTGGCGCAACCCACCGCCCCGTTCCAAAGGGGACGTTCGTAACATCCATCCGTGTGGCTGGGGTGTTGCCGCCGTTATCGTCTGCTACAGTTCAGTGCGGTGGTCGTAGAGAGAGAGAGAGAGAAAACTTTTATTGTCGTAGAGTCTAATACACTCTAGGTGATCGCGTCTTGTTGAGTGATTTGCTTTCACTTCGATGCGGAATGTATAGCAGGTTATCATCAAACGCAATAACTCCAAAACATTCATAATTTTCATTATCCGCGCGCTTCTTTACATCATAAGGGGAACGGCAACAACAAAGGAGAAGCTACTTTCAAGAGTATATATCACCTAAAGCTAAGAAATGAACGTCTGGAGCCCGATTCTGGGAATAAACAAAATTTTCAAATATTCTTTATTAGGATCCACATACGGATGCAGCACTCCAAAAGTAGTTTCCTTCGACAGTCGTTGGGCAGCCATAATTGAAACAGCTAGCCGGTGGCAGCGTCAGGGCGGCGGGTGCACTTGCTGCCACTCCGCTCGCGACGGCAAACACATTAAGCGCACGACACGCTTGCAGCAGTACGAAGCAATCGCACTACATAACACCTGACCGAGCGAACTTCCAGAAATGTCCGCGTCGAGAAAAGAATTTTGCTATTGACAACGTAAACCGCTTACCGCTTAACCCCTTGTCCGGTTTCGGGCTGTGCCACGCAGTATAATCTCATGTCGGCTGGGAGTTTCTTCGGCTTCTTGGCGTTGAGATGTCATCCCACCGCCTCGCACGCCGACTTGAATCGTTGGTGTCAATTTTCGTTAAATTCTTGGCAATGTGACTTTCCGTCTGTCATCATTACGTAGGCAAGCCATCCCTCTTGAACCTTTCCCGTGATTTCTGCAGTTTTCGCCTCCCCCCCCCCACCCCCCCACACACACACGTACTACCCTTATAGGCAGGCGGAATTGTTTTATCTGACTCTTCTGTCTTATGTATTATCTACTTGAATAATAATAATAATAATAATAATAATAATAATAATAATAATAATAATAATAATAATAATAATAAATAGCAATTCCAAAGCCATATCTTGAAATTTCACTGCACAAGACCACCTCAGCACAGCCCTTAATTTCGGCCACCTAGATCATCTGCATGATTGTTAGATAATTTCGGCTCCATGATAGATATAAATGGTCGTACTATAGCCGTACTAGCATGGTACTTGGCTGTAAATAGTCGTCCCACAATATGCTCCTCCGCTCATCACTTCGCGCCGTCCGGAATTTTTCCTACCGTTTTTCGTCCTGTTTGCTGATGTGGCTTTGACTGTCACTCACTGTAATCATGCTTACTGTTGTCAAGGTAACATCCTAACACAGTCATGCACGTATTCGTGCGCACATTTAAAGTGCACTGGCAGCCAATCGTGATAGCAGAGAAACAAGCGTACTTGAAGAAGTTGGCTTCTCCTCACGAAACCACTTATTGCGGAGAAGCCAGCCTTAAGTGCGGCAGCTACAAAAGTGCAGACGCACTTAATAGTGTCGTTTCAGATGATGTGCATGTCATTGAGGGTTCCTGTTTTTCGGTATAAAATACGTAGGGGCAATGTGAGGAGCCCTCACTATTCTGTTAATGTTCATGCGCTAAATTTATCGTGAGGGGCATACGGCGCGAGAAAAGAAATGTTACTTTAGTCGTTCTCGCCAATGATGTGCTTAAGTTGTTTCGATAACACTCAAGTTCATTGGCATTAATCTATGCAACCCTAGCGAGAGACCGTTTCAGATGTCAGCGCGCAGTCCACCTGGTTGTTGCTTTGGTGACATTGTCTCACGACATTAGTAAATATCCTGTTATTTACTGTTGTTAGCTTGAAAGAAGCCCGCGAATACACGCAAAGTGCCTCGAGCGGCCAGTCTCGCGGCAATTTTGTGTGTATTCGCGGGCTTCTTTCGCGCTCGGAAAAAACACTTTTATGTAGCACGTATTGACCAACAGAAAGCTGTATAGGGAGTTTTTTGTGCTGCTCTACAATTTCCTCATTGACACTTTTCACGTAATTATAATCTTTCAGAAGTTGGTTAATTAATAAATACCAATTATGTAATTAGGCGGCATATATCTCCAAGCGACGGCAAACAAGAGTACCGTAGATTACCTTATTGGTTCTGTCCAGCTACGTGGCATCTGCATATTTTAAAAATTTCTAGGTGCATGATAGTTGGGACACCCTGTGTATGGCTGCTTTATTGTGAGGATTTCCTTCGCTCTAACGTGTAAGCGTAGCGCCGCGCGGACAAACGACAAAAACGCAAAGGGAAATTGGAATGGAATGATCGTTATGTTACCCCGGCCCTATAGGTTTCTCGTTATTCGTTCGCCCCCCCACCATTCGTTGTCGAGGCCGTTGTTGCCGCATGTGGGAAGACGCTGCGGCGCGCAAGCGAAGTGGCACACTTTACGGCGAGCGCTGTGCGACCTTGTCAGCGGTGACGCCTGTTTTGCGTTGGAAACGTGACCCACATTTACTGCTACCCGGCGTCGATAAGCGATATGGGTGCGCGTCTTCCTCGTAATGATAACGGCGGCGTGCGCCCGGTCAACACTTCCCAGATAAAACGCTGTCTATACAGCAGGTGTGATCCCGGTTCGGCCTGTGTGAACCGTCCACCCGGTACATGCGATAACGGACTCGACGCGGGTGCAGTGGAAATAAAGGGCACGTTTTGTGTATATAGTCGGCTGTGCAAAAGTTTATGGGACACGCCTTACGCGGCAGTTGTGAATTTGTGCTCTGTTAATTAATATCTGGCCCTTCTAATTTAACGGGTCACTGTGTAGGCCGGGAGGACTATATACTAGACACTAAAGCTGTGGCCAATCACGCGGCCTTCGAGAGTGTCGCAAATCTCCGAGGCCATGGGCAAAGGAAATGATCCACAATGTGGAGGAAGTTTCACGAAGCGAAAAATTGTCATTCCCAACAGTGCCTTCTTCATGGGTTTTCTTTATATATGTAAGAAACCCATAAGGAAAGCATCACAGTTCAAGAAAAGTTGCTTCTGGTCCGTGGAACGAACCCTCGTCGAACGAATTTCGGGGTGGTACTCGCTCCACCAATTCTCTTGTACCTTATTGTTGTAACCTTTCTTGACCCCGAAACCTTAAATTCGAAGCTATGCATGTGCCAATTACTGCCAAGGCGCGCAGACACGGATACAACAGAAGAGAAACAGGCAATACAAGCGCCGTTTCTACTGTCTGGTTTTCTCTTCTCTCGTGTCCGCACGACTTACCTTCTTTCACGATGAATCCCCACCGACCAGCTCAACTTTCTGTAGTTCTAATTTTGGTACTTTTCTTTCGGTCACTCGACCCTCGATTATAACAGAACACCTCGTCGCCCCCCACCCAGGCTCGCCAGTACGTTTCACCAACGGGCCACCTACAATACTGGATTCCGTTTGAAGCAAAATGGATTCCATCTTTCTTGTTTATTCATTTTCTCTTTTTATTGTTGACTATGTTCATGAAACAATACCCGAAAATCCATGCCCTAGCTAACTTTTGTCATTACAGTTACTAACGTTTGACAAAGTAACCATTACCCGCCGCGGTGGCTTAGCGACTATGGTGTTGCGCATGCTAAGCACGAGGCCGCAAGTTCAAATCGCCGCATTTCGATGGGATTGTGAAATTCAAAAACGCCCGTGTACCGTGCATTGGGGGCACGTGAAAGATCCTAAGCTTGGTATGGTATGGTAAAACTTTATTGAAGTCCTGCAGATTGTGAGTCTTCACGAAGCGGACCGCTCCCACGTGGGAACCGGAAGGCCGAACCTCTCAGCCGCATCGTGGGCTTGCCGGATAGCCCAGAGTCGGTCAGCCAGAAGAGGGCTGCGGAAAACCGCCTCCCGTCTAGCCGAGCTGTTATCGATGATAGAGCGTGACCGGGCACACTGCCAGAGCATGTGTTCTAACGTGGCGATTTCTCAACAGTCGCGGCAAGTATAGCATTGGTGTAAGTATCCGGATAGATTTTATGTAAGAGCGACGGATTTGGATACGTATTCGTTTGTAGTAGACGGAGCGTTAATGCTTGAGCTCTATTGAGGCGCGGATGAGGAACAAAGTAGGTACTACGGCTGAGATAGTAGGGTTTAGTAATCTCGTTGTAGGTGGAGGGCGTGTCCCTGTACTCTGGAGAGTCGGCTTGGTGGTCAAAATTAATTCGGAGTCCCCCACTACAGCGTGCCTCACAATCAAATCGTGCTTATATGGCACTTAAAACCCCAGAATTCAGTTCTTTCAAAGTAACCTTTAAAAATTTTTAATTTGATACACCTTAAATTTAGTTCCAGAGCGGAGAGGATCAATAACTGGACTTTGCCTGGGGCTGCAGAATGCCTCGAAAAGATAGCTTGTTCTTGGACTATTTTGTTGATATCCGATGAAGCCATTAGATCGCAAATAAAATGAACATTAATATTAGAAGACCGGACACCACGGGAGCACAAAGTTTCAGTTAGGAATAAAGGCAATGAGCATCTGCCTGCGCATTTCATGACTTGCAAGCAAGTATGAACTTCGATATTCTGGGAGTAAAGTAAAACTACTGGACGCGAACTTCTGGAAGCCTTTTCATATCAGGAAAAGAGACGCGGATTGCGTCAGCAATACTTCTTTGCGTCAGCAATACTTCTTTGCGTCTTTTGGGAAGCGAAAGGTATTTTTAATGTTAGTTTTCTTTGCCGTGGTGAACCCTATGCGCATGCGCATTTTATTGTACGCTTATTTCTTTTGGTCTTCTAGGTGACTAATAAATCAGATGTGAGGTAGCTAGCGGCCATGGTGACGGGCCTTGCGGTCTTTGTGTTCGTTTTATTTGCGCTACATAATGGCTTCACCAAGTGCTATGAAAAGCTTCCGCTTGCAAAGTAGACAACCAGACGGCCGTATGATTAAAAGGACACTAAGGAAAAAACAGTAATTCAGTTTACTATGATAAAGCATTATTTCAGAACCCTGTTTTAGATAATTTCAATACTGCCGGTCGTACTTGTGCAATCTTGGCCTTTTGCATTGGCACGAATCCTGCATATAGCCGCTGAAACGTTGCTATGATATATGTATGGCCTTTCCTCTGTTCTGCCAGCCGCTTCTCCTCCCAAGTTTATTCGTGCTTCTACGGTTGAATCGACACAAGTTGCCTTCAAGATGCTCTATAGTGGCTTAAATCACATGCTTCGCATAAAAGTGTTCAATGAGACTAAGTGTTCGACAGGAAAGCTATTTGTTACGCGTTAAGATGCCAGATTCAAATTCACACACCAGGACTAGTCGTTGCGTAAAAATAATAAGAGTTCGATGTTCCCTCATATATTGTTCCCGACTGTACTTGCGGCGTTTAACGCTGCCCTCTTAATTGATTGTTGCGTCAGCGAAACAGAGGCCGTCGGATACGTTAATTCCTGCGTTGCAGGCCGTTCACTCCTATTTGCGTGCTGCTGCCGATCTTATCAGCAAGTCTGCCAGCACAGCTTTCACAAAGAAATCATATCCGAGACCGGCGCGCTATATAAATTGCAAGATTCGAACAACTAAATTCATTCGCTGTATTCGATGTCAACGTTGATGGACGAGGATGTTTACAAGTTTCTGCTCTTGGCCTTGCTGTCTTGCGCACCTGTTCTCTGTATACCACCTGTTCTTTTTTATAGGATTGAAGAAATCGCCTGTGACAGATTGCGTTGTTCCGCCTTTCCAGTTGCACTTGTGGAAGAGGCGGATGTCACGTGCACGGCAGATCACTATGCCTAGGCAGCTAATTTAAAAGAATAACTAATCATTCGCCATCCATTTTTAGTACGCACGTTGCAATTGCGAAATAGAGGCCTTACGGTAGTGAAGTCATGTTTTCTTTAGCAGAAATCTTAGGCCTAGCACCACTTTTCAAGTGTTCTACATGCATGCGCGTTTCAGTTCAGTTTCCAAAAACTGCGCGTCAAGCAGCTAGATAAGGACGATATTATTCCTGGAACGCTAATGTATTTTTTTTCTTAGTATTTGAGGACGGATATACCGAAAGTGGAAAAAAAAGAAAGAGAAAAGAGTATCGGGATTTCTGCTAAGCGTGACACGACTTCACTGCTGCTGTTCGGCTTCAATTTATCAATCGGAGTGTGCATACGTCGTTAAAGTGAATGATTAAACCGTTAAGTGAATCTATTTAATTAGCGACCTGGGCATTGTGATTTGCGGACTAAGTAACGTCGTCCCCTTCCGACATTCCACCTAAACAGACGGAGGCCTGGCGTTTATCAAACGTTATTCTATACGCAAAACGCCTCTCCCGCCCCCCAATGCTTCACTCACTTTCGTTGTCAACCCTAGGATTTCCTGCGTCGAAATCTGCGACGCATTACGCGGCTAGAGCAGCTGCGCGCGATAGTTAGCACTAATAGGTCCACGGACTATACGTCATGGAGGTGACAGGCAACAGAGAAAGGAGACCGGCTTGCTCTTTGCGGCTTCGCATTTCTCGCACCTGTTTATCTAGGGAGCCATATGCATACTTAGTGCGCCGAGCACTTGCGTCCGCGACCTCTTTCTGCTCACGGGGCAGCAGTAGGCGGCAGACGTCTGGAGCAGCGAGGCGGCGGATCGGGCGCCGCTTCGACGTGAGTCATGTGTACGGAGAAACACGAACAGCGAACCCGCCCGGAACGAACGGACCAAAGCGAAACAATATAATAAAAAAGAAAGATGGGAAGCAGGTGAGAGAAGGAAAGGTTGCTATCACAATGCGCAAGTTCGTCAGGGCGGTCGTTTCACTCGTTGCCCGCTGCTGCCAACTTGTGAAGTTGGCAGCAGCAGCAGCCAGCTCTCGCCACCGTTCCTCCTCCATTCGCCCTAAAAGAAAAGCTGTTGCGTACGCTTGTCGCGTAGTCTCGCAAAACGCTGCCAACGGCGTCGTCCGCTTGCTCCTCCTCTCACTGCGCTGTAAAGGATACGCAGATGCGCCGCAGAGCGGCGTAGTAGTAGGTCGTTCTGTCGGTTCAGTTCCGAGCAGAGATTCGCCTCTGCTTTCTCTTCTGGGTCGTCTGCGAACCGCATCAAACATGTCCGGTTGCCGTCTGCTCCCGCCCTCTCATGTGTGCCGTCGTCTGCTGTTGGGTGTCCAAGCTGGGTCCAACGCGAGGTCCTTGGACCCTACCTCCAAGACCGGCGCCAGGCGGGGTCTCAAGTCCATGTACGGCGGCCGGTACCTGGTCACCATGCTACCGGGTCACGGGATCGGGCCCGAGATGATGTCGCACGTGGAGAGCGTCTTCACGCGGGCCAGCGTTCCGGTCGACTTCGAGCGCGTCGAGGTCGACGACACGCCGGAGTCCCTGGAGAGCGCGCTTCTCTCCATACGACGCAACGGCGTTGCCCTCAAGGGCAACGTGGAGACGGAGAACCCGCTGAACGTGGAGCCGCGCAACCTGGCGCTCCGGAACGGACTGCAGCTGGACGTGAACGTTGTGCACTGTCGCAACCACCCGGGAATCCGCACCAGGCATACGGACATTGACATTGTAGTCATTCGGCAGAACACCGAAGGTGCGTCCGTGCGGTATTTTTTTTTATATATTCTGGCGGGTTCTGTGGCTTATTCATTGAATTGTTTTAAATGATTCGTGCCTTACTGCTACCTCCGATCTGTTAGGAAGGGGAGCTATAGGAATGCGACGAAGTGGAGGCATGCTGTACAATTTCGGCCCTAAGCTCGCGGGTTTTTAGCAAGCATCACAGTCAAAGCCAAGAGCCGAACCTGCGACATCGTGTTCAGCCGTGAAATCGCAAAAAAGAAAGTTGATTCATTGCTGCCAGTGCCGGCCACTACGTTGTCAGTAATCTATAAACGTATGTTGCTTTAAATATTACGTTCATCCGAAACGCTGCGTCATGCACGTATATATGTATGTATACATAAGAAAGAAAAAAAAAATATCATGCGACGTATGAGAGCAACTGGAATGAAATTAAGGCTGTATGCCGTCGTGTAAGAAATTGTAGCAGTGACTTGTGGAACTAGTGTACTCTGATACAACTTACAAGCCAATGTTTACAACACGATTCCATCAGGTTGACAGCTATTAGAATATTTTCCTGCGTATCGTTCTGCTCTATCACCTGTAATGCAGGTTAGTTCTGTGCGTATGATTGTGCAGAGCGCTCTGTCACTGATCAAACAAAGGTCGTCAAAGAAATGACAGCCACCGACGCAACTGGATGTTCTTGAAGCCAACTTCGGTCATTTCAACTGAGATTGACGTCTGAACAATGACGCGCGTTTCTAAATTTGGCATTTACCGGCTGCTGCGTTGTTTGTTCTGAGACACGCGGATGGGTTTTACTCGAGTCCAGCTCAAAACCTTATAAGTGCTAAAGTAAAAGAAGGCCATACAGCTGGCAACATAAGTTTTCAGAATTACGAAACCGCGAATAACTCCCGACTTATAATTAAGCAACGATTCTGAAGTGAAATGCGCTAAAGTGAAGACACTCGCTTCGCTCTTAAGCATCAAATTATTCCGCGTTTTTTCGCAGTTTCCGAGTGACATTTCAAAGGCGCGAGTGTACAGTATACCGGTCGAATTTTGTTGCGTCAAATTGTTTAATGAATACAAACATTTCGCGGGTCAATACACTGAGCACTACCGCAGCGCAGATATGTTAGACGGTGATACGTAATGCAGACAGTGATACTTCGGGCGTTGCCTGGGTCTGACCCTTTCGAGTAATCCTCGCGCTTATCTTTAGCCGCGATATGTTCTGTTCACACACATATGAAAAGGTCGGTGCAACCGGACACTTCCAGCGTGGTCGCGTTATGTAATGACGATATCTGTATGATCACTTCCAAAGTATAAGTGGAAATTAAATATCCCAGTAACCTTTTCTGTAGAAACGTTCTTCGAGGATATAGCGATTTAAGATGAACAGCAACAATATTTTTATGGGATGGTCGGCCACGATGTGGATGGACGCACATTACTTCGTCGAAGCAGGGTGCTGGCGATCTTGTCACCTTCACAGCAGGCATTATAACTTAACGTTTTGTTTGCATGTGCACCTTTACGTCACTGCATTTTGCGACGGCAAGGGTGAGGTGCGATGTATAGTGTAGAAAGGTGTCTAGCTATGTGCTGATGCTGCGAGAGTATAAACTACTCTCTCCGTAAAGCCGCCTTCAAACCAACCCATATCGTCGGGCTGTAGATCATACAACTAGTCTCCGCTATGTGTATTTCGCTGTCCAGCGTTTTAACGATTGTCTACTGCAACAGCTAACCGCCGCGGTATCATAGTGGCTACCCTGTGCCTCATTATCAGATCGTTTTAGCCAGTGCGATAGGGAATCGTTCCATCAGCAGGGTTATCTCGATTCATGTTCTGAGCGGTTGTCTGTCCCTTTAACTGAACAATACAAGACAGCAAAGGTTGTCGTAAATTCCCTAGTTGGGAGTACCGATCTTTTGGGTGCACGTGTTTCGGATGGGCTATCAGGCATCGACATTACGTCGTATACTCATGCAGTCACTTGTACTGTACCACTACTACGATCTATTCCATTTCTGACCTTCCGCGAACCGTTCCTTGGGCCTCTTCTATAGTACTTCTGCTTTAGGCAGATTAGTTGCTTCCTCCTGAGAGAGAAGACATTAAAATTGCCCAAAGGCCACATGTTTTCAAAACCTGAAGCGTTCCGTATTTTCCTGTGACCTGTCGCAGCGTCGGGTCCAGCGCACAGCTTTAGGGAAAATTTTCGTCCGTGCACCGGACTCTGTAGCACCAAGCTACAATGCAGTATCTCGTGCGGGTTTATCGGAAAGGAAGCTTCCGCAAAACTGACTTGCCATATTTTAGACAGCGCGTGCGCACCGCTGGAAGTTGGAGAAAGGGATGCCTTTCATGCAGCTGTTTTGTTTCGGCGGCCATGCTTGAGCAGTCGCGCACAGGCATTGTTTCTGACAGCCAACGGCTTACCCAGCCAGGCCTGCGTTCTCTGGTTACGCAGACGAAGGCACGCGTATACGCCGAACTTAACTGACAGCTGCATAGGGTCAGATGTCGCGTTCTTTGGTCCGCGAGGCAATGCGCTCTGCGCGTATTGTCCTCGAGACAGTCACTTCTCGAGTGACGAAGACGTATGCGTCGCCGGTTAACTTGGCACTGCCGAATTTCGGGACGGCGAGGAGCGTCATTTGTATCAACGTCCGTAGCTTTGGAGCCACTAGGGTTATGTGCAGACCTCGAGCATTAGGCGGCCGACGAAAGGACCTAAGTGCAGTGGCTTTGAGATGGTTCACAAAAACTGTGCATAACGTAAGTGAAGTACCGAATGCAGCGTCCGTTATAGTGACGCATATACACGGTCTGGCTACACCGCTAGTCTTAAAGAAAGTAATAAAAATTATGTAGTGTTTCTATACAGCTTTGTTAAAACGAACTTGAATGTCCCGCGTGGTTTTTACAAGCGATAACTCGTATCCCGCTCAGGGATGGCCTCAGGTGTATTTCGAATGTGTTCGGAGGGGCAGGAGGAAATTTTGGGGGTTAATAGATATTTTCTGTGTACTTCGTGACGTTACTTAACTACCTTGGATTAGAGTGCAGGATAATCTTCACGCATAGTAAAATATGATTTACATCTCTATAGAATTCTTTGCGTAACCCTATGTATGTGCTTTTCTTTTTACCTTTATGCGCTGGCTATAGCTTATCGGTCACACGCTGCCATTCGCTCTGCAGTACTTTGAGATAAGGTATTGCATAGAGCTTCTCCGCTGCTTCGAAGCCGCGATGATAACGAGGGTTGGCGGAGGTGGGAGTCAATGACAAAGCGGTTTAAGGAATTGGATTCGAATGGAATTGTTACATCGTTCCGATAGTGAGCAACATATTGTCAAAGCACTGCAAGAAATGAAACTTGAACAGAATTGTTGTCATTTCGATAGTTTGATTGTTATACGGGATACACTCCACGTACCATGTATATTGTTTGCATTAACGTCAACGTGGCCGCCAACTTTGGGTGCACGCCGAGAAGCTGCGTAAACACGAAACGTGACAGTACGATAGGCGTGTTTTACGCCGATTGACAAATCGGATAACTGATAATCAGGTGAAAAACGGTCACCATCGAAAAAAAAAAAATGCAGTGTACGCGAGGGATACTATGAAGCATTGACGTCGTCGTGGCCACCATATTAGGGCGCTATCACGGTGAGAAGCTGCGTCTGTGACGTCATGGGAAAACTATAATGATGTGACTACGAAACACAACTATAGGAGAATCCGCCGACGTCCGGAAATTATCGGGTGACGCTTGTACGGCGCAATTTCTGTTAGTTTCTCTTAAGGGCGCAAGGACGTCGCGGTCTTGTTCCGCAAACGTCATTACTCTTTCGGAAGGTGTCTGTGACATGCGTAGCATGAAGGGCAAAGGTCAATGCCCCCTCAGCGGCGCGAAGTGTGGAATCTCGGAGCCGTGACGTCACGCTCGGGGGCTGAAGACCCTTACAGCTGACATTTTTCTTTTTTTTCTATTGTCACCTGACAGGAGCGAAAAGTTTAAAGCTATACCACATCGCTCCTCGGGCAAATATTTATGATGTCATTGCGCAATATAAAGGCAAGTGGCAAGTCGGGTGCGGCGGTCGCCTCGGTGGTCGACGGCCGAGGTGCCCCCGTATCGGCCGCCACCATTAGAAGCCGCAACTCGGAAACGGCTGAAGAAGTTGCGATAGCGCTCGCTTGCGTGGGAACGGAAGCAAATTTCATAATTAGCGATAGCAAAACGGCCATCTGGAATTTTGGAATGGGTAGGATCTCGCCGGAAGCGGCAAGGGTTCTGGCCAGTAGACGGCTGAACAGAAAAATTAGCCTAATTTGGACCCCTGCACACACGTCCGTTCCTGGCAACGAGGCGGCCCACGAGTTAGCCCGAGCTCTCTACTTCCGGGTGGCTTTGGAACCGCCCGACTGCCGGAACATGGACGAGCGTCTGCAAAATTATACGGAGATTGTCGAAAATTATCGGCTACGCAGGAGACTGGTGCCACCACCGGATGAAAGCCTAAACAATAGAGAGGCAGTCGCATGGCGGCGCCTGCATGCTGGGAGCTTCGTAAACCCGGTATGGGCATACCATGTTATGCATGATAGACAAAACGATGAGTGCAAGCACTGTGGGGCGAGAGGGACCCTCGATCACATAACCTGTGAATGCGCTAGCTCACCAGGCGCTAAAGTAAACATAAATTGTAGAGAGGCCTGGGAAGCCCTGCTGCGGAGCGAGGACCCTACTCCACAGCAACACGCCATCCGCCTGGCGGAAGAAGCCGCGAAGAGTCAAGACCTCTTTGCTTACTTCTAATCGCGGAGGTGCCGGCCCCCGTCCCCAAGGCCTGTGTGCCGGGGACGGAGAGTAGGAGCCTCCTTATCCGGCGGTACAATAAAGTTGCTATCATCATCATCATCATCATCATCATCATCATCATCAAATGTGCGAAATTTGTCTCGATTCACTTCGCGCCGGGTTTCTTTGCCTATATATAGCGCACGTGCTGTAATGAGGCTCATTAAAAAACATGCGGCTTAAGCGTGCTAAAAAGAAAAGAAAACAAATCAAAACTGCGTCTTCAGTGTGCTAAAAAGAAAAGAAAACAAATCAAAACTGTGTCTTCCGTGTATCGGGAAGGCGCGGTCTCGTGGTTTCCCATTTACTTGCCCTGTCCGATGACACCCCTCTTGCGTGTATACCAGTTGCCGAGGCGGAACAGTTGTCCGCCAAGCGCCGCCAGCGTACCGGGTTGATGGCACAGTATACAGCGCACGCCCAGACAACGGTGACGGCGTGCGCTCTCCATGATTTTAAGATGCCTCGCGACGTTTTATAACCGCGGACAGTCGCATATTGGTGCTCTGAACTGTGATTTTAACAAGCTGTCAATCGCGGCGATCTCCGGGGCAGTTGTTTTCGCAGTGCTCTGCCGACCACGTATACATCACCGCAAACACTTCAGCTGTCTCGGGGATGGTAGTGGTGGTAGAAACATTTTATTCAAGAAGTTAATAAGAGAGTTGCTCGGGGATGTGTATGTACGATTTTCGCGCTGCTCTTGAACGCAAGTGCTGGCGCGTTCAAGCGAGGCGACGTTCTGAAGTTGCGTGCCATGTTGCCCGCTGTCGGTATATGCTTCACGAAATGTTTATTTATTTATTTATTTATTTATTTACCCACAGCGCCTTGTGGCATTCTAGCTGGTTGAATGCCTAACAGCTATCGCCGTGGAAAATATTGCGCCCCTAAAAACACGCTGTAAAGTTCAGTTCTAGTCAATATAGTGGGCAAACAAGGGGACAAATCGCTTCGTGGATACTCTGACTCCGGCCGCCAACTATCATGGCTTCGGCGGGTCTTTATGTTAGTGCAACTTTTTTTATTTGTTCAGTTCCTCTCTCGCTTAAGCGCTGTAATAATCTCTCACGCAGATAATTTAGCGAATGCGCTTACTCGAAAGCTCAAGTATGCGGGACAAATCGCGACTAACAATCTGATTATTTTTCCACGTGCTCCCATACTTATGTAAAAGTTGTAAAAAAAAAAAAGATTGAAAGAAGTAAACACTGTCATGGCTTCACTATACGATAAATTCACAAAAGCATTACACTTATGCACTAAGAAACCGCGATATTTTAGAGGCAAGCAATTACAAGTACCTTGGCGCCACGTTAGACGGCTAACCTCCTTGGTCTACACACATTTCTCGAACATTTTCATCAGCTCTAAAGAAGAAATGGTTTCTCCGGAGAAAACTGCAGAGTGCACCATCTCATTTTAAACTTCTCGCGTATAACGCTTGTGTTAGAGCGAAGCTCGAATACGCCGCGATTGTATGGGACCCGCACAAGAAAGGCGACATCGCACAGCCCGAGCGTGTTCCGAGGAGTGCAGTGCGATTTATTTTCAATACGTACCGAAGACATGACTCGCCAACTTTGTTAATGCGTCAGCACTGTATTCCTACTCTGGAGTCCCGCAGAAAAGTTAGAGTGAGTGAGTGAGTGAGTGAATAAACTTTTATTCGGTCCAGCAAAGCGCGATAAAACGCGCACCCGGCTAATCCCACGACGGGACTGACAGATCTAGTCTGCCGGCCCGATCGCGGGCGCGCTGGACGGCCAGGATTTGATCCTCAAAGACAGGACTTCGCAGGAGCGCGTCCCACTCTTCCTTGGTGAACTTCGGGCCCAGCGACCCGCACTCCCAGAGCATATGAGTTAGAGCTGCCTTGCATTTTTACGCAACTGTCTTTCCGGAACAACTAAACATATCACATCAGTGAAGCCGCAATCTACAGGGAAAACTCGACATACTCGTGATAGGGCGCTGACGCCGATTTTCGCTAGGACTAACGCATTTAAGAATAGCTTCTTTCGTAAAACTGTCTCGGAGTGGAACAAATTACGTGCAAACGTCCTTGATTCTAGTGATTTATTGCGTGAACTGGGAGTGTCATTTTTTTTGCGGCTGTTAATTTACCGTATCATATATGTGTGTGAAATTTACACTGCATTTACGTTTTTCTTTGCGGGGGGGGGGGCGGAGGGGTTGTTGGTTGCACCTATTCTTGCCATCACGATTGACGGCCCCTCCTGCTTGAACCCCAGTAGTGGTTCGCACTATAAATAAATAAATAAATAAGTTAAGCGTGTGCTTGCGCCATCGGTGGCGTCTGTCTCTTTCCGTACTTCTCACGGATGTATAATTACGACAACGCATGGAAACAGCTGCTAGTCGCGCTTTGTCCCGTATACCGTGTGAAACTGCCGCTTTCTGTCCCTCTTGCTCGTGTTAGTGCTTCCGAGTGAGCGCGCTTTCAAAATGATCGCGCCCTGTCGCCGATCCAGCCCGCACGTTCTAATCGTGCCCGCGTCGCGCTCCCCCCGCAGGCGAGTACAGCCGCCTGGAGCACGCCAGCGCGCCGGGCGTCGTCGAGAGCCTCAAGATCATCACGCGCCAGAAGTCGACCGAGATCGCTCGCTACGCCTTCAACTACGCGCGCATGCACAAGCGCAAGAAGGTCACCGTGGTGCACAAGGCGAACATCATGAAGCTCTCGGACGGCCTCTTCCTGCGGACCTGCCTGGACGTGGCGAGCGAGTACCCGGACGTCGCCGTCGAGGACATGATCATCGACAACTGCTGCATGCAGCTGGTGCGGCGACCCTCCCAGGTATGTGTGTGTACAACACACGCGTCCTCTGCACTGCGTATACGCTAACGACGCAATGGCCGTGGCTGCCCGGTTTCGGTTTATAGGTGAACGCGACGAGACGATCGACTGGCGCGTTCGGCGTGGTATGACCGATAGTTATGTTGCGCTTGGTAAAGGTTATTAGAACTGGTAGAGGTGATTAGAACGTTGTGCAAAAAAGAAGAAAATAACGGTTCAAATGAGTGCTCTGCCTACTTTATTAGATGTGTATTCGTATATACCCATAGGTATGCCTTAATACAGCCTGTTTCGGGGAAAGCGGATAAGGGGAAATAAATTAGGTGGCGGACACAAAGCTATAGAGTCACTAAACGAGACCGCTTTCCGTGGCGATCGCCAGGGAGGAAGGAAGTACCACGACGGTGGTGCGCCGACGGTCGGATCCATCGCTCGTAAGGTGCGAGCTTGTTTTTTTTTTCTTTTTTCTCGATGCTATGCCTGTAGCGAACCCCGTGGCCGTAAATGTTTGCGCTGCTCCGACACTTCGCAGTTCGACGTCATGCTCGTGCCGAACCTGTACGGCAACATCCTGGTCAACATGGCGTGCGGCCTCACCGGCGGACCCGGCATCACTTCCGGCCGCAACTACGGCCGCGAGTACGCGGTCTTCGAGACGGCCACCAGGAACACCGGCAGTTACCTGGTGGGCAAGAACCTGGCCAACCCCGCCGCGAGCTTCTTCGCCGCGGTGGACATGCTGAAGCACCTCGGGCTGCGCGACCACGCCTACCTGATCAAGGACGCCGTCGAGAAGACGCTCAACGAGGACCGCATTCACACCCAGGACCTGGGAGGCATGGCGACCACGAGGGACGTGGTGGACAACGTGCTGCGCGAAGTGTCGCGCCACACGACCGTGCCGCTGGACAACAGGCCGCACTTGGAGGAGGAGGCGCGGCGCTCGCACGCCTGACCCCGGATGTAGAATTAAAGAAAAAGACTTCGATTTGTTCCGAGATATATGAGTGCGTGTGTGTCAGTGCGAGCGACCGTTGTGACATTGCAAGTGCACGCAGCGCGAGCAGATGAGGGCAGAGACGAGACGGGACGCAGGCGATGACCAACAACCGTAACTGTACTGCGTCGCTTTCCTGCCCTATAGACAAAAAAAAAAAAAAAGCTAAACTAGGGGTGTGCGAATATTCGAAACTTTCGAATGA
Organism: Dermacentor variabilis; assembly: GCF_050947875.1. Lineage (NCBI taxonomy): Eukaryota > Metazoa > Arthropoda > Arachnida > Ixodida > Ixodidae > Dermacentor > Dermacentor variabilis. The sequence continues at coordinate 18,701,132 of NC_134577.1, forward strand.
CGAATCGAATATATTGTCGTGCTCTATTCGGTCTTCGAAACGAATATTCGTCAATATCATCATCAGCCTGTTTTGAAGTCCTCTGCAGGACGAAGGCCTCTCCGCAGTTATCCCCAGTCGTTCCTCTCTTTCGCCAGCAGATTCCAACTTGCGCCTGCGAAATTCCTAATTTTGTCACCTCAGCTAATTTACTGCGGCGCTCGGTTGCGCTTCCCGTCCCCTGGCACCCATTCTGTAAATTTGGCGCACCACCGGTTATCTGCCCTACGCATTACATTGCCTGTATCCTATCATCCTATCCTATCTTGCCTGCATCCTAACATCCTGTCACGCGGGGCGTGATAAGATGTTATCGCACCTGGAAATTAAGGGGACACTAAAGTGTAACAATAAGTCAGTTTAGACTAACAAATCATTATTTGAGAATTCTGCATGCAGTCATTTCAATATAATAGTCTGATTATTAGATGAGAAAAGGAAGGTTGAAGTAACAGTATTTGAATTTCGCGACGAAACCCCTACGCTGGTACGTCAGTGTGACGTCAGGGCTTCCAAAGTGTTTTCGCTTTTGGGCCGCGGTGGCTGAGTAAAGGCACCCGAAACTCGCCACGTTTAATATTTGGTTCCTTTAGAACAGAATGTAGGCAATCTGCACCGCTGTACACTTTAAGTAGGCCCTAGAAGATGCCATCAAAATCGATGACGTCACAGCGACCAGGTGCGGAACTTCAAGGAGGCGTCGCCACCCGTCTTTCGTTCTTGCGCTTTTTCTGGCTTACCAAGCGTCTTATTGTGGTAAGAGTGGTCTTTTTCGTGTCGTAGAAAGGTAATTTACTGACGGAGAATTATTTTTTTTCTCTTTAGTGTCCCTTTAAGGAACCTCACGGCGACGGCGAAAATTTACCTGGAGTGTCCATGTAATGTCTTTCGCAATAAATGCGACAGAGCAGGGGGAACGCATAAGCAGCGGCGGCTGACGTCAGAAACCGCCGTACGTCAACTACGTGGTAAGCTACTTAACTGATAATTAATCACGGGGTTCATGTAATTGCGAGACTGCACAACGGAAGGCATGTCACTGTAAACGGCACACCCTTTTACTAGAAATGTTTCGGCTATTGCAGCGGTCCCGAAAGTCTGCGCCGAAGTACGATGCCGTTCCACGTTTTCAATAAATGCATTCAATGAGCACCTGGAGGCATTGCTATGTGCAAAATGATAATATTGCTTGGTATGACATAGTATACGGTTATCTCGAAGTAGCTTACCGCGCTTGGAGGGTTTGGAGCGATGGCGAATAGACGTTCCTTGAATAGGCTCACTTGAATTTCGGCGGCTTACCATATGCGACGTCTACAGCTACATAATTTCGAAGTTAATTTGTCGATCCAGGTAATTAATGCGACTGATAATGGCATAATCCAGTTTGACGCATGCCGCCGCTAATTAATCCGTTGCGAAAAGGCCATCTTTCGTTTTACCGAGTTGCCTTGAGAAGGTGTTGATCAGTAGGTGGCTATCATTGGAAATTTGACTACATGTAAACAAAATGGTGTGTTGATTGCTGACCGCTAGGTCGAAGGGAGGCGCTCCCCCTCCTCCCCTCGTGAATTTTCGTGGGAGGGCCTGGTCCCCATGAGCTCCCCCTCCCCTCCCATGTCCCGCCTTCTGACTTTAGGCCCTGGGGATGTTGTACCTCTGCATTGCCCCAGTGAACTTGGAGCCCTTATCTTTATTCTATGCCCTTATGACCACTTTATTTTTAAGTGATTAAGGCACATACCCATACAGGTGGATTCACCACGCAACGAAAAATAAAGTGAAGTCGGTACGAACAAACGTCGGTTACAAACAAGCTTCACATTAAAAAGATTTGTTAAGGAGCCGCAAGTAAAATAAGCAATAAATGGAAGATAACGTTCTACTGATAGCTTTCTTCATTTTTCGACATGGCGTTTTGGCACACACGAAAGATAGAAACCAAAACTGCTGTTCTCGCCACAATGCAACTGGGACCTAGGCCGCCTTAGTGGCCGCGTAACTACGCTCCATATGTTTTGGGTAGGTTGTCCTCTTGGTTATGCTGTGCGCATTTCTTACTCTCAGGCAGCACGTCACTGAATTAGCCATTATACGCTTATACGAAGTTAGAATTAGGGTTACAGGTGAAATTTGCGCCAACTTCATGCATATTAAACAGCACCAAAAGAACACAGACAAGGGGCAGCACGGGAGCCCTTCCTTGTCCGTTTCTTTCCTTTTTTTTTTTTTCTGGCGCTGTTTAAAATAAATGATCCCTACCAACTAGCTCGCGACCAAACACTTCTGAACCAACGTACTGCTTTAAATATCGCGAATATAGGTCACGTGAAGATAATAGCGCTTTTCGGCGAAATCGCAGATTGCCGAAGGCCAGGAAACGTCGCCCGAGCAGTTGCCGCTGCTCTGCTGGAAGAGGGTGTTCCAAACCAAGGATACAGGGAACTAGAAAGCCTTCTAGTTCACTATACACCAAGGAGTACCAAGGAGGCATAAATATCTGAAACTCTATGCAAGGAGGTTATGAACTGAAACTTCTGGAGTGGCAGCCGCTGCGGCCGCGCACGGGAGGGAGTGAAGTCACCGGCGACCATATTTGCGGGGGCAAAAGAGGGCGGGCCCAGCATGTAGGCGGTCGCGGAACACGCGCGGAATTTGAGTGCGTTTTCGGTTCCCTGATCAAAAATTGCACAAAAAAGTATGTTTATTTTACATAAATATTTCACTTGCGATGAGGCACTTTAGTTACGTTAATATACCATACTACATTTATTGTGTGCATGAAAGCATTTTAATGATTAGCTTCTTTTTTATGCTTAAGCATTCTTTGGCGTGTACCCGAGCTCCGTCACGCGAGGAGTGTAATGCCTTGTATCTTCAGAAAAATGAGTAATTTGCGAAGCTAAGACATATAATTGTTACAATAGTGTAAATGTAGATTACTGGTAGCTTTATAAGTGATTAGGGACAACTTAAACTAATAAAAAATTTTCACAGAGAATACCCATATGGATACATGTAGTGTTCCATAGAAAACACATGGGGAAGCCTATAGTAGGGGTGGGTCAACTGAAATGTGGGGGCGGGCTAGCTTGAAATTGCAATCTGGCCCATCCCCAAAATTCAGTTAACCCACCTCCAAATTTCAAGTTGGGCCCTATGTATCCCTATGGGTAATCTCATAGATCAGATTTTATTTGTTTAAATCGTTTCTGATAACTGATTAGGCTGCCATTCATATACATTTACACTACTATGATCGATTATAGATATCTTCGCAAATTACACACCTTTTTGTGCAGATAAAGTATTACACGTGTCGCGTTAAGGAGCTAGATTACTCGCCAAAGCATGCTTATGCATTAATAAACTCGAAATTTAAAGCGCATCCACAGCTTCTTACTAGTACTCACTAGTACCTAATACCCGGTACATAAGCGTCCTTATGCTGAAGTGCTATTGCCAGCAGACACAATGCGGTTCGTACAGCCAGACGGTACGCGTATTTGAGCATAACTCGATCGTGCTGCAAGCTAGCGGTGAAATCCTAGCCCAACCACACGCAGCGACGCGCCAATGAGTATTTAAGGCGTAAATTTAACATCGAGACACGTGTTGTAGTACGTCATGTTCGTGCACCTTCCTAATGGTTCTCAACTAAAGAAAACGTGCACCATACAGGCGGCCGTAAGCAAACTAAAAGAAATGTGTACTTATAGGTGAAATGTTATTCCCGGCGTATTCTTAAGCCGATTTGCACAGCTGAAATCAGCGCATGATTTCACCATGACCAACCAAGGTGCTGCAATGCTCTAGAAAAGCATGCCACAATCGTGAAGTAACATTACAACAGCAATGCGGCAGCACACTCGATTAATCCCGACGGCGCGGACTTCTTGCCCCGAGCAAGATGGCGGCTACCAGCTTCACTTTCGGTGAGCCACCTCCACTCCAGAAGTTTTAGTAGGTTTCTCAAGCCATCATATGTACAGTGAGCTAGAAGTATTGGGTAGTGGAAAGAGCGGAGGGCTGGGCGCACAGGCAGCGTGAAGCCAAGAGCGAAGACTCCCGCTAGGGGCGCTGGTGTGCTCTTCCCGAGGAGACCGTGCCGGTTGGAGCTCGCGTTGCCCACGTGCGCTTTACCGCGTCATTCTTGTTGCTACGAGCCACCGTGCTTTTCGCATTTTTGCAAGTGAAGCTAGTGAAAGTGCCGAGCGTGACCGTTTCTCTGTTCGATGCTGCCCTGTTGTCGCTTTTTGGATAATGGAAGAGAAGAAGAAAAAAAGCGATACGCATTGTTATGCGCCCGGATGCAAGAGCGGGTATCCGGGTTTTCGGGAAGTAAATGGGCGCACGTTGTCTCTTTTTGGAGCGCCTAAAGACAATGACCGGCGGAAACAATGGGAGAGGAATGGGAAAATGGGAGCGGCCCTACGGCCAGAATCTGCTTCTATGGAAAAGCTTCTTTCGTTTCTGACGTACCTGACCGAATGGGAGCTGCATGCGGTGGTCGAGGTAGGTGCAGCTCTTGTGTACATTCAGTACACAAGAGCTGCATCATGAGAGTGTTATGGATGTTATTGGTATTGTTTAGAGAAACCGCCAAGACCGGATAGCCATGCAGAATCATTGACGGTGAAGGTTGTAGCTTTTCATGTTACCACACGGCTGCACTTTTCTGTGAAGTCCTCAAACCATTCGAAAGATAACGGTCGGGAGACCTCAAGATATCTGAAGTTGAGCCGCTGTACATAAGTATGTGAAATGGTATTGTGTACTCCCTACCGTGGAATTCTTCTGTTGCATTATGTTTCTTGAAAATGCCTCCCCCTACCCACTGATACTGTGACTGAAATAAACTGTCTTCAGGAGGCTCATGCTTCTGAAATGCACATGCTCATGGCTTGCTTAAATCATCATGGTAGAATAATGCAGGAGTTTCAGGAGGGATGTCGTGCGAAACGCAATTGCTTGAATTTATGACAGATTTACACTTTAACATAAACTCAAACCTTCAAACTGACAGCATCTTTCTGGATTTTTCTAAAGCTTTTGACCGTAGCCCATTGTCGCCTGCTTTTGAAGTTATCATCATTAAAACTTGATTCACTAACTCTATCCTGGCTTCGAAATTTTCTAACAGGCAGCAGTTTACTTTCGCTAACAGCTTCTCCTCGCCCCTTTCAGATGTTCCATCTGGTGTACCACAAGGAAGCGTTCTTGGTCCCTTACTCTTTCTGATATACATTAATGACATATCCAATAACTTATCATGCATGCGCATTTTCACTGACGACTGCATTGTCTATCGTTCTATTAACAGCTCTGATGACCACCTGATCCTCCAAAATGATCTTAACCAAATTATTAATTGGTGTGACACCTGGCTAATGACTAAATTCATCAAAATGTAAAGTGATGTTCTTCACCCGCAAACGCACTAGCTTGGACTATTTCTACTGCAGTAAAAATGTCCCATTATCTCGGACCTCATCATTTAAATATCTAGACGTAAATCTTTCAACAAACCTCTCCTGGACTTCTCACATTACTAACATCTGTGCCAGTGCTTCTCGATCACTGGGTTACCTGCGACGTAACGTTCGGAACTCACCTCCACTTATCCGCAATCTGGCATTTCAAACATTTGTTCGCCCTCAACTTGAGTTCGCCGCTCCACTCTGGTCTCCCCACCAAAATTACCTAATTACCATGCTGGAATCAATCCAAAATAGAGCCGCACGTTTCATTTCCCGAAATTAGGACTACCGTTCTAGCGTAACCCAAATAAAAATTCACCTTTCACTTCAGATGCTAAGTAATCGTCGCGACATAGCCTTTTTGTCATTATTTCATCAATACGCTCACCACACTAACAAACGCTCCCTACACCTAGAAACGTCATCGCACACGTCGTACAGATTACACAATCATGATAGCTTTACGCGCATCTATGGTAAAACAGATGCATTCAACTCGTCTGCAATTCCCCGTGCCATTCAGCTCTGGAACAGCCTCCCCGACAACATAGTTGTGGAAACTGATCGTGAAAAATTCAGGCACTCATTCAACTCGCTTAACCTTTGTTAACCATTGATATCACACTCACTGTTCTGTGTTATTTTTCCTACCTTTTTTTTGCACTATAATACGTTTGTCACAAACCTAAGAGTTCTTTCTTATTGTACTTATATACAGCATTATGTAGCTATTATGTTTCTCAACTTTTAGGCTGTGCACTTGGCTGGTGCTTTTTATTATTATTTCATATTGTTGTTGTTACTAGATTGTGTGTACTTAATTGATTCTATGCCCCCCTTACTCAATCCCCATGTAGGGGCCTTGTAAGGTTCTCTACAAATAAATAAATAAATAAATAAATAAATAAATAAATAAATAAATAAATAAATAAATAAATATGCATGCATTCAGCACAAATAGATTTTCTATGGTATGAACAGGACTTGTTACTGCTGCAGCTGGGTAAAAAAAAGAAGTGAAATTTTAATGCTAGAAGTGCACTCTGTCGCTGCAGGGAGGAGGGGGGCGCACGAAGTGCGTGCATCGCTATAACAGACATTGCAGGTACGTGCTGTGCCCTGCCATCCGATGCTACAGATCTTATGGTAGCTTACATAAAACCATATTTACATGTTTGGCATGAGGAAAAATGAACGCAGCATTCTGAAACTCTGTGCCGCCGCACTCGCTTGCTGCGTTCTGCCGCATACTCCCTCAGCCGGTGCTCGGGAAGTGAGAGCTCGCGCCATCTGGTGAGCTTCTGCACAATATGCCTCGCGCCCGGACCGCCGCTTCTTCCACTACCCAATATTTTCTAGTGCACTGTAATCATATGCCATCATCATCAGCCTGTTTCAAACGTGTGAGCGGCGCGACATAATGTTTATCTGCCGCTTTTCGTCGCTATCAGATTAAGCGGAGCGTATTATGCGCTTAGGCTGCCTTTTCAGGTGGAATCGATCTCTCCTGACTGCTCTCAACAGCACAGCGGGTGGAAGTCTGCATACAACTAGGTAGGAACAGGAGTATCGCCGCTTGCTGCACAGGGATGTCGGCGAGGGATATACGTGATCTCACTTTCGGACTCATTGAAACGCAGGTGTGTCTCTACCGGTCTGCCCTCGAAGATGCCGCTGAAGTTCGCTGCGAACATCTCGACCATGTTCACGCAGGCACCGCTGCTGACGCGCTACCGCGTGGCCCAGTCGCTCGGTTTCAAAGCCGTCGAATGCCAATTTCCCTACGACGTCGGCGTCGACAACATCCGTAGTGAAAAAGAGACCTGCGGTCTGGAGCATGTGCTCATTAACTCATATCCAGGTAGTCTGCGGAGAGGAATTACTTTCGCTTGTTCGCGAGTTATTGAGCAATTGAAATCTATGAGCCTGGTAATCGCCTACGAGGCAAGCAGTTGTCATCTATGCCCAAAGGGGAATGACTTCAAAGCTAGGCTTTCTAATTGCTTCTTATCTCCACTTTTGCTGTCTTGTCGAGTAGACAACAACTTGCCCGCCGGTTGTGCAACACTGTGTATATGCCCCCGAATAGACTGGGTACGAGTCCTTTCTTGGCCGCCCCATAGAATTGGTACGTGGCATTGTGACACGTAGTATAGGAACCTTAAATGAATTTAGGTATACGTGTGTACTTCTCTGTGCCATATACTTCTCTCATCAACATTCTTCCCTGGATAAGCATCATGCACTTCGTCCTCATGACACAGACAGCCAACAGATACAGACAACAGGGCCATGTTTATGCGACCCCTTACTGTTACTACCTCACAAGCTTTGCGTCATCAAGTTCCAACAGTAACACATAAAAAAAAAAAAACACTTGCAATCAACTTTCGGACTTTCTTTAGCGAGAAACTTCTCCAAGAACTTGTTCCGAGATATGTTACACCCCCCTCCCCCTTTCTTTTAGACAACACTGGGGTTTGTCATAGTCATGCAAATTGCAACAAGTTTGTGCATTTCAGTCGCAAAATGCAAACCTACACAGAAGCTTTTAGTGGTGCTGTTGCCGTTTTCTTGCGACCATGCTCTACATCTTGTCGATAGGAATTATGATTATGCCCTATATTTTGGCTAGTGTAGGTTCGATTTGATAAGTTTGTTGTACCAGAACATGCTGTAACCCTCCTATACCTTGCGACTTCCAGGTGACCTGACTAAAGGTGAAATGGGTTTCGCTGCAAAGCCAGGTTGTGAATCTGAATTCCTCAGCAGCTTGGAGACTACGATAAAATATGCCAAGGCCTTGAACTGCAGGAAGTATGCTTTTCACATGCATGGCTCTTACTGCATATCAAGTCACTCAACCACCTCAGGCATTTGTGGTGTGGATTAGCAATTGGGATGTTCGTAAACAACAGCACAGCTTCGAGCTGATATGAAACAGCATGATTGGTCAGAGTGAATGGCACACTAAATATTTATGCTCATCTGCCACTGTGGTCTGTTATGCTCTTCATTGTCATGTGTGTTCTGTGGTCTTATGTAAAGTTTTATGCAGCATCAAGGGATACTTAATTCTTATTAACTAGTTTACACTGCTGTCTTTGTACAGGATCTCCGGAAGTTTGTCTTGAGTGCAAGAACCGGGGCTAATTTTGCCAACACTATATTTTGTTATTGTGAAGTTCGGCCCTAATTTACTGGCTGGAGGGGACGGGACTGCAATTGATGCTGCGGTGGCTCCAGAGCCTCTGTCTTTACACCGGTGATCTGCCCGTGACCACTTGCATGTTTTCTTTTTTTTTTTTTTTGAAGGATACATATCATGGCAGGCATCACAGGCACAGATCATAGCGGCATTACGGAGGAAACATACCTCACGAACTTGATGAAAGCAGCTGAATTACTTGAAACGGTAACATAACCATTTGATGGTGTTCATCTGCTCTCACTCATAAATCTGCATTTTCAGGAAGGAATTGTAGGTGTCATAGAGCCCCTGTGCAAGCAGGTTAAACCAGGATATTTTCTCAGTAACTATGAACAAGGTATATTTGCTGAACATTGCATACATGCTTCATACACTGCATCTGAGAGAAACTGCATGTTTTCTTTTTTCAGCTGCACGTTATGTCACAAAGCTAAACCACAAGAACTTGCGGCTACTCTTGGTAAATGCAGTGTTTATATGCCTTTGATGGCATCGGCACACGGCGTGCTAAATGAATGGACTTTCTTTTCAGGACATATTTCACCTTCAGATGATCTCGGGCAATTTGACCAACACAGTCACAAGTGTGTACCCGCTTGTAGGTATGTGAAGTGAAATGCATGTGGCCTCTTTAAACTTTTGTCTCGGTGGGCATAACAAAGTTCTGTTTTTGGTGCAGGTCACATACAAGTTTCTCAGGCTCCACGTAGGGATGAGCTTAATGCACCTGGTGAAATAAATTATAAATATGTCCTCCGCCTATTTGAAGAGCTTGGCTACACTGACTGGATAGGCCTTGAGTACACACCATCTGGTGAGGAATTGGTGTTCTTACGTATGCTCTGGTGTCTCTTAGAACTCTGGCAAGAAGTTCTGTTGTCTATGACCTAAGTTGCCTCTTTTATGTTTTTCAGGACAAGGCGGTGATGGAGTTTCATGGATAAAAGAATATGGCTATGACCTTTGAGGAATGGCAGACATGTCGTAGTTAAGGAAACAATATATTCTTCTTCAATTGAATGTACGTACACCTCTATTAAAGCAAAAGTGATGCAATATGCTTCATGTAGATGTCAAAGACTTCCTCAGAATAAGCTTTAAACTGCCATCTGTATGATTGCAATTTGGTAAACACAATAGAATGGTACCCAAGCCAAAACAGTGGGAAGAATTCATTATCATGTTTTTATATGCAGTGGTACAGGCATGAGGCTTTAAAGTGATCCTTTGCTTAGTTTTTTTTTGTTTGCCAGCGTCACAAGAATTAGATGTTTCTCTTCTTGCTGGCTACAAATAAAGGGACAGTTCTGTAGCACCAGTGCTGCCTGTTTGTACAGTTAAACAATGCTACTGGTCATGAGAGCGAGGTGGTTTGCTTGACCAGTAGCATCGCTTAGCTGCACAAGCTGGCAGTATTTTCTCTTCTTGTTTGCTTAATCCTTTCATTACAGTTCTCCCTTAGTATTCACTATATGGTTGAACAAGTAAGGTGGTGGGGTGTAAGAATTAGGGGTCCTATAGATTGTCAGCTAAGGTGTGCTGACAGGCATATTGAAGCACACGCTTGAAGAATGTTTCTTGGATGTCTGGGCCAGGTGGAAGCTAGCTCCATAGGACTGAGTTGCGTGTAGGATATGGAAGGCTTTGTGTCAGTTCTGTTGTAAACCAGAGGGAAAGTCCAGAGGGCAAGGTTCTGACTGGTGTTGTAGAAGTCGCTTGGCAATTTTTTCATTGCTCGGCATATGTCAGACAGACTTTCTTGCACCTGCAGCACTCGTGCTCAGTCAGTCATGCCGGATTATACCTTTCTCACACCTTCCAGCGCTCTACCTTCAAAATAGCATCACTGATTTTCCAGGAGGAGCAGCTCCTCTTTGCTTTGCTTTGCTTATCTTTGCTTGTGCCTGGATTTTCGTATGCTGCTCTCCTTGGCTTTTCAAAAGCATTCTTTAAGTGGTCCCCTTTGAGTTAAATACATGTCCTTCTGCAAAAAAATGTGCAAAAATAGGTAGGCTGGAGCCGCAGAGCTAGTGAAATGAAAGCAAAGCAAGTACATATGTCTGCGTACATTTAGACGCAGTATTATTGTAATCTCAGATGCTCTCCTAAGGCTTCCGTTTGCCGGTTACACCACTGCAGAGGGCAACAGCAGATGGTCTCACCAACATCTGCACAAACGTGGACCACCTACTCTGGGCCAGCTAGGTTCTGACTGGTGTTGTAGAAGGCGTAAAGCGCTTTTTTTAGTTGCTGGGTGCTTTCTTTGTCACGACGGTAGACTGGACTTTTTACAAGTACTGCTCCAGGAGGGCAGTACTCAGACCATCTGCTCTTGCCCTCTGCAATGGTGTAGCCATGGGGTGGCACACAGGGCATGTGCACCCCCTCCACCCCCATAAAAAGAAATTTCTGTGTTAGTATGCTGCCTTTGCAGTCCCGCTCCTCCTCCCCTCTGAAAAAAATAAATAAATAAAAATTCTGGCTATGCCATTGGCTTTTGTGTGTACGTGCCATAGTCATCCCTCCCTTGCACTAATGTTAGGTAGCTATATGTAAGAAATTTTTATGCATTAAGCTGACTTTCTGGCTTTCATAGCGCAGTAAGTATGGTAAGGCACACTGCTTGTGATCGTGCATTGGCAAGGTATTGTCTGCCTGTAAATAGCATGGTCATCTCTAGCGATCACCTTTGAAGGACGTCAGGTGAAAGCCATTGTTCCCCGTGTTTTGATTGACTCTGGAATTGCAGCTGCCAAGCTGATTGTCGCTGCCTTTCCACCATAATAACTTTTTGTGGTGTCGTGGATTAGTTCCATTTCTCTTGAATTACATGCTTTGCTCATGACATCTTAGCGCCCACTTCCTTTACAGGAAGAAAAAGAAATAGCAGCTGCACTGCTGGAGAGCATACCACGGGGCACGCTCCTGTCTGAAAGTGGCTTCGCGTTTGTCACGTTCAATCATTTTGTCTAACGCAGTCAGTGTAGGCGTATCGACAATGGTTACGCTAGAATGTTTTTTTCGGTCAAGTTCGCTAGGTGTCAATACGCCAGCGCAACACAAGACAAAATGTGCATATTCTGATAACATCTGCAGCTGGCTTCTGCGCGGTTACTAGCACAGTGAACATGGCAGGCATGACTTTTTTTGCCGACGTGTATTTTCGGCTTTCAAAATCACGTTTGGCGCTTTCAACCTGAATAAGCATAAACTTTATGATCTGCATGGATTAATGGGTGGATGGGTGCTATGAGCGTCCCCTTTGGAACAGGGCGTTGGGTTGCGCCACTGAGCCCTTATTATATCTAATGTTGTACCTATGTTAAAGGAACTAAGAAAAAACGAAATAAAAAAGTCCCACAATGAACCCCTATTGTGAACTTTGTTTTCTCACGGATCCGTTGTTTGTCGTTTTCCTACTTCCACCAATCATGCGGACATGTTTACCTCTGCTCTCGCTGAACCTGAAGGCTTCAAGGAGGCCAGCTATGCCCAAATTGACCTTCACTACAGTGGCTAGTACCTTCACATTCTAGTAAAACATGCTCCATCTTTTCCCAACGTTGCTTTACCGCAGCAAACACATGCTTCTTCTTTCTTATATATATCACTTTATAAGTGCGTGGTCTAAAGCATCCTCATCGCGCTTCGTAAGTAAGGAGCTTCCCCTTTGAGTTGTCGTAAATTGTTCCATAAATAATTGACTAAACATCATCAAATTGCCCGACGGCAGGATTCGAACACAGGGACTCAAGCGCAGAAGCCTGATGTTGAAACCATTAAGCCACGAACGCATGTATCGACAAGCGAATGAAACGCCCTTATGAATTTATCGCAGGCATGCCAGTGCCTTCAGACGCTTGGCGCGTTTCGTTTGGCCACCTGGATGAGCTCAATCGTTGCAATTAATAGCAGTTGTACGCGTTCCCGGCGTCTTCTGTACTACGAAGAATATAGATTGCGCTGAAATATACGACACTAAGATTTATATGGCGTAATATACAAAGCCACAAGAACGTCTGAATCCACAAGCACGAAGATCAGACAAATCCATGTACTTCCCATCGTTCCCATTCATTCCCATGGTAGGACAACGACTGCAGCGCCAGAGTTGCCTCTAGTAATTTTTGCAGAAAACTCTATGCCTCCCACCGCTCAAATGACGTGTTTTAGGTAGAACCATAGAGTTTCTCATTAGTGAGAAACTCTATGACTGGAACCATACAGTTTCATACAGTAGGAAACTCCATGGGAACCACCATCTCTTCCAAGATTGGTATCCGTTACTGTCAGGAAGCCACCGCAGCCGAATAAGATTTATATCAAAGTTTAAAATCGTAACTTGGCTAAAAAAAGGGTTTCATTAGCCTCAGTGTACTTAAAGGCATAAAGGCATTCAGTGTACTTAATTAGGGGACGACACACTTTGCCAACAAGTATCTTTAGTTGTGGCTTCTGAGATTCAGGCAAGCCGCAAGCCCAGGTGGAGCCAAAAAGCGGCCAGAAAGCGCAATCCACCGTTTGGTGGCGCAACCCGCCGCCCCGTTCCAATGGGGACGCTCATAACGACCATCCATCCATCCATCCAAAGCGTGTTCGGTTCGGCATGATCGGATGATTTTAAATCTCCGGCGGGCAAGCAGTCGCCGCTCGCTCTTGACCCTATGCTTGCCCGTCGACCACCCGTCTCACTGGTCCTGGCAGTTCTGGTGCGTTTTCTTCACTGGTGTGCGCAGGCAGTGGAACATTCATGTGTTCAAATCCCGCCCATCGCAATAACAGGTACAACAGGTACCGCGACAGTCGAGTACCGACGTAACGGCGCACCGGCTCGCAACGCATCAGAACGCCGAGGCAGCTCTTACAGATACGAATTTCGGGAAATTTTACTCAGGGCGCGCTTGGGACCGCGCTCAATGGTGTATTCCATGCAGAATGCCGTTGTACACAAGTTCTTGCGGGAAGACAAGACATCGGTCGCCTTCAAAGATGAAAAGGTGCGACTTTATTTCTCGAACTGCGCACCTAGCAAACTTTGCACGTTCGTCAAGTTTCTGAACGCGAAGAAAGCGACGCAAGGACCCACCGCTACTGTTCGCGAACGGTTGCAGTCGAGCAAGCAGAGAGTCATTGAGGAGATAAGTCCGTTCAATGCTGCGCGACGCCAACGCAACCTTGTCTAAGTTGTCTAAATAGAAAATTGCTTGTTGGGTTGCGGATTCGAACCACCGACTTCTGGGTTGCGGTACCACCACACTAACCAATTCAGCCACTGTCGGTTCATCATATGTGCCCTTTAAGGCAAGGTTTTATATACATGAAGAAATACATGCAGCGCAAAGCGCGATCCAATCACAGGCATGCCCTGCCTCTGAAGGAGGGAAAGGGTGTGATCGCGTGTTCGTTCAACCACTTGCACCCGCCGTTTCCCGGCCAGTTCAGGCCCGGCAGTCAAATGGGGAGGCCGCATTTGGTTCGTTAAAGGAACGTTAAAGGCTGCGTTAAAGGAACGGCAGCGGAAGTGGGCCGTGCATCGTGTATTCAGTCGAAGAACAGGTGGCATTTTTCAGCTGCCGAAGAACACCACCAGGAACTTGCTTGAGAAATGGCTCGTCATTGACATGCCGACCTCACCATGAAGGAGCGCAAAGTCGAGGCGTTATGACAAGGAAGAGCCATAGATCCCGAGCTCGGCTTGCACCCCTTTCCACAATAATGGAAGGGCAGTCAATTTTTTAATAATACAACTACTTGATAGGACTGAGTCACTTCATGCTACAGACCTCATCATGCTTACATAAGCTGCTTATTAGTGTATTGTCATGGGTTGACACAGTATAAATATTATTGTCAATATGCAAAGTAGGTTAGCTCTGCCTTTGTTCACGTTCTCCTTGAGGATTCTGGCTTTTCAGGTGCATTTGCAGGTGCAGTGGCCGTTTGGCATGTGCAGCGCTAGACGGCTAAGATACTCAGGGAAGGTTGACTAAATGATTCTGTGGCAGCGACCAGTAAAAGAGGGCCTGAGGATCATCGGCATAAATGTAGAGGAATGCTGAATCAAGAGAATGTTATTTTTTTTTAGGGCACTGTTTAGGCTCTGTTTATACATATCACAGACCCCTAGAGACTTGGATAAATGCAGTAGAAAGGTTGACGTATTGACCTTGGTAGCACTACATTTCATAGTAGATGCTCATAAAGGCATTCATTCTGCTGTCACTTAGACAGTATTGCCACACTTTGCACAACCATAGCGTCTTGTATTTCTTTAATGCCAGCCCAGTGACACCCATATTGGTAGGTCACTGAAAGGGCACCACTTTCCAGTTTATGGGGCATGGTTAGAGTCACATCAACAATCCTTCATCGTACATCCTGCAGAAGCTGAGGAGCGTACATAGAGTGGCAGCAGTGCCTAGCTTAAATTGTTCATGCTCTAGCAACAATAGGTATAAAATGACTGAGAATGTGGAGCCACCGCAGTGGACCACCAGATCTTGTGCTTTACGGAGCTAGTGGGTCGGCATAGAAAAATACAGGAGCCTACGGCTAAATTTAGATATCCATTTCCTTGATTTCTTATGCCCCACACAAAAGTGTTGTATGCTTCTCCTGACAGGTGTTGGCACTGGCACGGCCGTGGTGGAAGTCATGATTTAACGTGCAATGTGACCACCGTGGGTGAACCAGTGGCACCGTTGCAAGGTACTGGCGGTGGACGAGGTGTCCATGCTGGACGGACGCTTCTACCACAAGCTCGAGCGGGTGGCCTGGCCCGGCTGGTGTGCCGCAGTGACCGTCCCTTTGATGGCATCCAACTAGTCCTCTGTGGTGACTTCCTGCAGCTCCCACCAATCTCTCGGAAGGAGGAGCCGGCACTGGTCTTTTGTTTTCAGGTATTGCATTACACTGTTGCACTGCCGTAGCTGGGAGTGGTGTGCATTGATACTGATAAGGCAAGCTGATGCGCGGTCAAATCTTGATTTAAGGAAATTTGGTTTTACAAAATTCTCAGATCAGTGAAATACTTTTGATTCTGAAACATGTATTCATACTGAAATGCATTGAAACATTGAAGCAGTGAAGTAAACTCAATGCCTCACCTGATTTAAAGGGGTCCTGAACCACCCCTCAGGCTTGGTGAATAAACACATTCAACGGATAGCACACGCTGCAGTGAACATCTCAGCCAAATTACGAGCTTCATATAATAAGTTCCACAGCTTCGGCCACTTGCTTCTACAGTGATGCAACCAGCTTGTGAGGTGGAGCATAGACACCAGAAATATGTAAATAGTTGCCTTCTCTTACTATATATCCTATCCTTTCTCGCTACCATTTTTTCCCTCTATTCCTATCAGTTTGTTGGGGTACTCGCCAAAGAATGCTTATGCATTAAAGTAACTCAAAATGTGCTTCTGATGCGCACTCGTGGGTTGCAAGTCAGGCTCGCAGCCGCAGCTCATTGCGACCATGAAGGCGGCCATGAAAACGTTATTGTTCTATCGGCGGGTTATATATCTATATTACGATGGTGACAGTGCTAATGCCAATGTTCCACTAGAAGCTTCTAGAACATTCAGAGTTTGGCACCTATATGATGATGATGATGATGATGGTAGTCCTCTGTACAAATGGCACATACCCACCATGGGAAATCGGCCAAGAATTGAATGGTTTAGAGAAAACTCATTTAAAAAGAAGTTTTGGAGAAAGAAAAAAAAGAAAATAGGGGTGTATGTATTCTGCTTGGTGTTCTGTGTTCTATTTCAGTATTATATTGACTGGTTTAGGAAGGCAGCCAATTGAAATCAAGGATGAAATTTTTCATAGTGGTACAAATGTTCTTGTGGCCGTACCCCAATGTGGAAGCTCCAAATAAAAGCAAGATGGGAACGTTCATGCTGAGGCCAAGCATGCTTATAGGGCCCTTGAGCGCCCTTTTTCTTACTGAGGGGAATTGTTGGCATGCAAGGAGAAAGTGATCCAATGTTTCTGGTTCCCCACACTTTATACTCAAAGAAGATGCCACCAAACCAGCCCTGTGTGCATAGAAATTTAGGGTCAGGATGTGGCAGCATAGTCTTGTTAATGTAATCTCTAATTTCCGTGCTGGGCAGAATTTGTTGTTCCAAGAGAATAGTAGGTGGTGGTAGTCAGAATGTGAAGCCACACTATATTTATATAGCCCAGTCATCTATGTAAATCTCCTAAACCTAGAAGCAGTGATAGACGTGGTTAGGGAGAAGGCAGGTACTAAAGGGCCACACAGGGAAGCCTTTGCTAATGAGTCTGCACACCCATTCAAAGGTAAACCTTTGTGCCCACAAATTAGGTGGAGCCAAGAGATATAATGCTTAGCAAATTTTTTAGTCACTACATTTTGTAAGTGATAACACAGAGAGAGTGAGTCGGTGATAATAGCTACTGATGAATGAGAGGGGTTCAATTTATGCAGTGCTAGAACTGCAGCTAGGTATTCTGCTCTATGGATAGGGGCAAAATCAGGAAGTCTAATCGAATAGGACCAATCTAGTGAATGAGCACATGCCGTTCGGTGCAGAGGCTCGTGAAAAAGTATGGTGCGCCAGTTCTGCAAAACAAATATGGCATTTCTAAAGTTGTAGACGTGTAATATTTGCGGTACGGCAATAATGTGTGCTCTCTCAACCTCTGTACCATGCTATTGTGGCCATCTTGAAGGCTGGTGTGTTTTGCCAATTCGGCTAAGTGCGCTGAGAGCCAAGGTCGGCCACGGGGGCCTACAGGACTGTCCACTCTTTACGTTTACTATATTACTCTTTGCTATTCTGCGTACACATGCTCAAATACCCAAGAAAGTGGATGGGAGCAGATGGGAGAATAGCCGCTACGGTGCCTCAATTGGTAAAAGCAATGCACGAGTAGTGCGTGGGATGTGAGCGTGGCTTCTGCCTGCAGCATGGTATCTTTTTGTTCATTTGCTCATTCCCTTTACCTTATTACTTCATTTCACCTGAACATATTTGCTCTCCCCTGTGCTTCCTTGTGCTTCATTGTTTCTTCGCGTGGTTGTGACGTGTAATATTTGCGGTACGGCAATAATGTGTGCTCTCTCAACCTCTGTACCATGCTATTGTGGCCATCTTGAAGGCTGGTGTGTTTTGCCAATTCGGCTAAGTGCACTGAGAGCCAAGGTCGGCCACGGGGGCCTACAGGACTGTCCACTCTTTACGTTTACTATATTACTCTTTGCTATTTGACCCCTTCGGATATACTCATTCTTCTTGCTCTTAAACCGGTAACATGCTGCTTACATGCTTGCTTAACATGTTTGGTTATCTCTTCGGATGTGATCGCCTCTCGCGTTCAGATGAAAGGGCAATGGGGATGATTTGTAAGGATTAAGGTATTTAACAATTTTTTTTTTTTTTTAGAGATTGCAAGCTAAGCTGCTCATGCGTACATACAGAAGCATGCTCTCGAACAATGTTTCTTGGATCGACTGGTCCAGATGGGTGGTGTAGCCTACGCTGACCTAAGTTGCTTATTCTGGACCTGCAGTCTTGGACTACAAACGTAGCTGATGCAAAGCCCTGAGTATGCTACAAGTGAAACTCAAAGGCACGGAACTGCGCGAATACACACGGACGAGGACAACTTGAGGATAACAGAGAATTAAGGGTGCTCGCTCTGCGTTCTAGCATCTTCCTGTGTTTTACCTAAGATAGTTCTATTCCGTTAACAGTTTGCTTATAGAATTCAAGGTATTCTTTCAAGGTTCATTATTATGCTTGAAAACGCTGGATTTTTACATGAGAAAAATGAAGCTTAAGCTTGCTGTTTTTTTTTCTCTTTTGTGCACAAAGCCTCAACACCTGTAATTTATTATATAAAAACTTAGAGTGCTAAAAACACACAGGACATAGAAAAAACACACACACCACACGCACACCACACAGGCTTAGTTGCATTTAATCCATTTTGCACAGAAGGGCACAGGCTACATCATTAGGTGATAGAAAATGCAGGGAGAAACATGTTAATCGCTTTGTCGATTGTGTCTCAACAGTATTATACAAAATTTCCCTAAGCTGTGGTCATATGTACATTGTTCAAACAAGCAGATGTGTCAACGTACATCTCAGAAAGCACAGAAATTCATTAAATGGCGCGCCGTCGTATCATCTCACCTTACATTGTAAATCATGTCCTTGTAAACCCATCTTCGAAAACGGTCATTTTGTTCCGTCACCCTAACCAAACCACACGAGAAATCTTGGAAGCCTATCGTATCACCAAGAACACCGCACTGTGTGTAAGCCAACCATCCTTATTACTGCACAATATGTTGTGTCTTCAAGTACGCAGTAGCCTACTTGCCAGAACACATGTTTATTGCCACTTGCAATACAACGGAAAAGAACCACCAGGCACTTACGTGGCCGTCCTATATAGCTTTACAGAGCTACTAATCAGTGACATCACAGACACACACACACACACAGGCACGTGCGCTGTATCTAAGATAGACAATTCAAGACTTCAGTGATGTCAGAGTGCCACTACAGGTTCTATCTAAGAGGTGATGACACAACGCAATAAAAAATTCAATTTTATTAATCGATGTTCACATGTGCCTTAGATGTATGCTGTTTTTTGTACCTCATCTTGATATGCGTGATGCGTCCATTTTCAATATATGTATTTTTTCATGCATGCATTACACACCAGCTGTTAGTAAGAAAAGAGCACATGTGGTGTGTTTCTTTTTCTACATCCTGTGTGTTTTTAGCGCTCTAAGTTTTTATTATAATGCATTACTAACTAGCCCTCCTATCCATCCTTTTACCTGTAATGTAATGATTTCAATACGGATAATACAGATATTCAATTCAATTCAGTCTTTATTTTTCTCTTGGACAGAGAAGGACACAGGACTAAAAGCTCGTAAGCTTGACAGAGGTCCTGCCCCCTTTATTTCAATGAATATGCTTGTACCTGGGCCATTTTTGGCACAAGAAAAGCTTTTGAAACTTACTCTGAGGTGGAGTGTTTGGTTCATTTAGAATACAGTCCGATAATCAACCAGCTAGGCACGAGCTAACGAAAATGACGACGTCGCAGTGCGCTGACATGGAAACTTCAAAGCGGCGTCATCAGAACGTCTCTTGTCTCGCGTTTTGCTTGCCTTACGGAGTCTCCTGGGAGAGTGAAAATGGAGGTTTTGTTTTTGCAAGAGCATAACTTAGTTGTGCAGCTAGCTTAGCTTAATATTTCTCCCTGCTGCCCCATTAGGTGCTGCCAAAATTGTCAGTAGCTGGCCTGACGACATCTGCGACATGTCGGCTCACCCATCGCAGAAACGAGAGGGAAGCGTAAGTGGAAACAGAGCTTGTTCTTTATTTTCTGTTCTGTTCCGCGTATTTCTCCTGGCAGTAAAATGTGGTGATGGCACCTGCGGCAGATGCCACCATATGTAGATGTCATACCCTTAAGAGCTACTATTAAAAAAATAAAAAGGAATACTTATAGAAACAGCTGAGAGGGGGGGGGGGATATTTATTATTTTAGAGCTTTCTTAAAGTGTTCTGGGTTGATTTCTTTCTATTTCCATCTTTCTTCTTCAGGATATTATTGTCTGTAACCAATAAATCTTGAATCACTAATTCACTGTCTTTTTTCCATTCATTTTAATCATAGCTTAGCAAGTCGTAGCTTAGCATAGCATAGTGATCATAGCTTAGCAAGTCTCCAGGCACATTAAACAGTGAACTTTTCGGTGTCCCTGAAGTACGATTAATGAGAGAAACTAAATTCATCTGTTCAGTGTTTCTTTAGCAAGAACTGTTCAGTCAAGTTTTCTTTTTCTTCATGCTATAAATAAGCTAAGACGACGTCCAACAAGGCCACTTATCAAATGACTCTACCATGGCCCATGCCTAGTTATAGTAGGTGCAACAAGGATGTATAGCTGAGCTAGCTGGTTAACAGCGACTGACCTCATGAAATAAACGGGAAACTGCTAGGAGGAATTCACAGTGCCTGTTTCACACAGATGGCGCTCTGTCAACGAGAGCAGCTGGCATTTGCGTCACTAACGCTGCCTTTGGTGCGGTATTGACACATGGTGACCTTTACAGCAGCACAGCATTTCTTGTTTAAATTTAGTCCCGTACGCAGACCAGATTTTAGCTGGCACAGCACTTTTTTTTTTTTTTTAAACGGGTAGCATTTTCAAAGTTGGCCTCGGGAATTTAGCCACGTCCTCATGTTTCCCCTTGATAGAGCCTCGGTGCCAGACAAAGACCTTCAGATAACAGGACTGCTCAATTGCAAACTGTGACGTCATGAAAGAAGGCCGGCAGATCCGTATGTTACAATAATAGTCATGGGAGGCTTCCAGGGTTGCCATTTTTGTCACAAAGCACTCTATATTGTTGATGTACTGTTGATTACTGTGAGAATTATCATGACAGTGAATACACAAGCATAAATGCACCTTCCACAATAGACAAGAGTCGTATTCACCTTCTGGTCCCTTTTCTTGCTTAATGAAAGCTGGCCAACCGAGCTCAGCCTGGTTAACTTTCCTTATCATTTCTTTTGTCCCCATTCACAACAGGCGAAGCTAGGACGCCCCCTTTTCTCCGTGTTATACGTAATTCGTCTCATATATGTGACCAGCGATGCATCCAACCAGCTTCCACGTTACCTGCTTGACATCTGGGTGCCCAAGCTGTGCATGGCTGTCATAGGCGTGCCCCTGTAAGCTTCACAATGCCGACATCCGTGGACGTTGTGAGGCAAAGACGGCATCTCTTGACGACATCCGCCGAACTGGAACCTCAAGCTTCCACAAGGTAGGCGATATATCCTCAGGAAGTTGCAAGCCTGGCAACATTGAAGAAATTTTCCTCTTTCTAAGTGGCTTACGTATGCACTAGAAGAGGAGGCACATTTAAAAAAAAAATCAGCCTCTCTTCCCTAAGGTTAACTGCTAGCAGTGGTTCTCATGCTTATCTCTCTTGGAACCACAAACAAGCAAATAGTGGACTTCTCAAACTGATTTAAAATGTTTATCAGTAGATTATTCAGCCTCAGAAGAGCTTCAGTTTGGCCTAGTTGGTGTTTACTGCATATAATATTGACCGCAAATAAAGAAGGGGACAGCGGAAGAAAACACAAAAACAACACCGCCTGTGTTGTTTTTGTGTTCTCGTCCCCTGTTCCCGTCTTTATTTGCGGTCAATATGTTATTCAGCCTGTTCAACAAGCAGCCTCCAAGCACAGTTAGAGATGTATGACCATGCTTGCCGAGCTGCATCATGAGGCGTTTCTTCGTCCCAGTCAGAAAAACTTATTGTTTAGAGTGACTGTCTTTGAGCGCGTAGAGTTATAAAAGTTACAATGAATTCTTGGTTCATACATCTAATCCGACCCAGTTCACTTCGTAAAACATGAATTTTTTTTTCTTTATGAAAGCGTTTATTAACCACTTTGTGGAAGGTGTAAATGCCACACCACTGAAATTCGGAAGTCTTGGAGAAGTCTTTCTAGCATTCGTAGTTCGATTGTCACTGTATTTGATACTATAAGTACAGTTACTTTTTAAAAAATGTGTTTACTATATTATACGCCATCTCTCGTAGATATTTTTCTGATTAGCAAATGCTCACATACATTTAGTGGATTCTAGTTGGTATTTAGCATTGGTAAGTAAAATGTTTGCAAAGAAAAATTAGTTACACTGGGTTACACTCGCACACGTGCCCTGGGAGTGTGGAAACGCTCCGCTCCACAAATGGGAGAAGACCCTATGAAACTCGCTCCTACAAGACCAGCAATGGGCTATCAAGCAGGCTCTCGCAGCGGCTGCCAGGTACTCCCTGTCGGTTCCTGCGTGAAAGACAGCGACTGCGCGCTGACATGCATCCTGCAGGACCTCTAGTAAAGTTTGTCCAATCCAATCCAACTGGATTGAATTGTCTTCTATCAAAACCTTAACTACCCGCCGTGGTAGCTTAGTGGCTATGGAATTGCTCTTCAGAGGTCACGGGTTGGATCCCGGAAGTGGCTGCCGCACTTGAATGAAGCAAAGTGCAAGAATGCTTGTGTACTTAGATTTCGGTGCTCATTAAACAATCCCAGGTGGCCCAAATGATTCTGGAGTCCCCCTACTACAGCGAACCTAATAATCAGCTCATTAATCCACCTCACTGTAAAACTCCTGAATTTATAAATTTTTTTTAAAACCTGAGCTATTAGTGAACGCATGCACAAACCGTAAAGGGGGCCACCAGTTTCCAAGAGGTAATTTTGCAACGCGCACTGATGGAACCTATTTAGAAGACGACAGTTTTTGCGTAGGTAGGCCAGTAAATAAGAAAGAATATACGAGACAGAGCATTAATGTCCGCTAGACCGAGAATGATTAGAGCATCCGAGGGTCTCAGTGTTTTGTTAGTCACAACTGTATCATGTAACCGACAATGCAGCCAGATAAAGCACAGAGGAAGGTAATTAGTTTGTCTATTTGACATGTAGAAGTAATAAGATAAAGGGAAATGAAAGTCGACGAAAAGGTAACTCGCCAGAGGTGGCAGTCGATCCCACGTGTTTTGCGTTAAGCATGCTGTACTTTATAGATTGATAAACTGCGGCTGCCATCCTTTTGTCCACCTTCTTGGGTATTTGTGCGCATGTACAAAGTTGGGCACTGGAAGTGTTAGCCAGCACCTCACGGCCTAGGTGGCACTTCCGTGAGCATATTTATTCCGAGAGTACAGTCATTTACACACTTCAGCAACAGCCCTTAATGTGCACGCTTCTGTCACTTTCAGAAACCTAATATTCTTTCTCACATAGTCGGAACTTAGCCTAGAAATGTGTGCAACATCACGCGACAATTTGTGCTTCTTACTGATGACAGCACACGCAGTGTAAACATGTTCACAAGATTTGCCCAAGTGCTCACCAATGTGCATCGACCCCAATGCGACTTAATGCCAGCGTTGTGTGTGCGTGTTTCTGGTTTCATTTGACACTGCCTCGCGCCCACAACACAGGTCCGAGGAGGCCCAGCATTCCACCAGTTGAGCTCAATCATGCCTCCTTCAAGCACCACAAGGGGTGATGTCAACACGTTCGTGGCTTCAGTGTTCCACCAGTCACGTAAGTATAAGACCGTATGCCTCGTACACATTTACTAAACTGTGTTGCATACACAAGAAAAATTACCTATAGCAGAATTGGCTTCTTCCTGGCTCGAAATGCCGCTAAAGACATAATTAATTTCTGCTTCCAGCAGCACATAGTGGCCCCTGTACACAATGGGCTGTTGAATGCTGAGATCCTTCTTGGGAAAACAGTTGACTGCAGGTCTGTTTAATTAGGTCATTTTCACTCTCAGCTTCATGAATCCAGGGCCGTGCCTGGGTATAATAAATACTATATGCAGTAGGTTCCCATTAAAACTAACTCGAAAGAATCGTGAATATCTGCTCGCCGCATGAAAAGTTCGCCTTAAGAAAAAGGATCTGAATGACAGAATGCATTATTCCTGGCAAAACACACAAACCAACAAATGAAACTGGACCAAAATCAAAAGGCAGATGTAAAATAGTAACGGGTTAGATTTTTGTGATGCAAGACGTTGCTTTAAGAACTCTTAAGCTCTCAAGTAACTGTTGCTTGCTGGCATTTCGCAAGCCTGTGCGCTGTCACGAAAGCTGGAATTTCACTTAGTTTCCAGTAAGTTTCTTCGTTTTCCTCATGTTGCTGAAAAAATATGCCAAAGTATAGGTCATTATCAACTACAGAATGTGTGAGCAATGCTGGACGATGTCCTCACTATAACTTTATAGACTTCAGGAGCACATTGAGGATTTCCTTAATCACCCTTTTCGGCATCAGCCTTGCGGGTTTTCAAATCCTCGTTGACATGTGCATAGCTGTTTGTGGCTTCAGAATCACCATTTCCTTCTTAGGTAGCTAGCATCACTTTCTCAAAGTTTACCGATCAGGACATCTTGCTAGACTGAGTAGCAGGTGTCAGGAACGACTGTGGAAGTTCGATTTAACTGATATATCGTTTCGTTTTAAGAGGATTGCTTTTGCTTTGAACCTGTCTGAAACCAACCAAATGTACAGTGTTCCGCATACCCCCAAATTCGCCTTAAACGGGATCGTCTTGACAGCAGCTTAGTGTAAGAGAAAATGGTAACGATTGGCATGCGGGTAGAAGCAGAAAACGCCAAGTATGTCTAAAAAATAACGACGATGCCACATGGCGTGGATGCGCTCCAGGTCTTCGTGGCATCGGGCCACATCTCAGTGCCACTTCTGCATGCACGCTTGTACTACACCTACCACTACTCCTCTTTAATATCATAGTTAATTGTCATAAAACATAAGTCGTTATGCCTCCCCACCGTAATGCGTGATAGTTGATCGTGACTCACGCCCCCCCTCTCTCCTTTCCCCGTGTATTGTGCAAATGGGAGAACTGCCTTCAGTAGTATGCCGAATGAATGAATGAATGAATGAATGAATGAATGAATGAATGAATGAATGCAACAAAATACCTCACTTTATTGGTGAGACGCTCTGGAGAAGCCCCGACTTAAGTGAATTTCGTTTGTTTGCATATGTATGCTTGCAGCACACCTAGATGCTGGTGACCACTTCACGAACACCACGAAGTAGCAGTGCTCACCGAGGCCCAGATCTGCACCGAAGGCTACAGCCGAAGTCCCGTACCAAGTCACCATGGCCGAGGAATGTCTGGAAATCTGTGGACAGCACTCAGGGAGGAGACAGAAGGCAGGCAGCGTACAAGGTGCCAGTCGCCTCACTGACACATGGTGACATAATCTTGATTTTAAAGAAACAAATAAACAGAAAACACCCACACAAATTGTACTGGTATTGAGGGTCCTTCAATCACTTTGATTTCATTTAAAAGTACAAATAAAGAGAAACACAGAGGAAAATTGTACTGGTAGAGTGTTCTTCCAGCCTGCTGAATTAATTTATTTAGGGGATGAAGGACGATTACTAGAGTGGAGGACTTGATGGCCAAGCTTCCTTTCTTTTTTATACAGCCTTGGAAACTTGGCAAATTTCACTATTTTTATGTCTTTGGGTCTTTTTTTTTTCTTGTCCAGACATCTACAAAAGTTGTCAGTACAAATCACTGGCTGCGCTTGGAGAGAAGGTAATCCAATTGTTTATCAATAAACAAATACCCTTAGCAGGCACTCTCAAAATCCATGAAGCAATCTTGAGCTGCTACAGTATCTCCTGGGAAGTATTTCCACCAGTATTAACTGTTGCATCTTTCCTTGCATAGGAACCTGCACTCACTTTTAGACTAGTGTTTAAGGAATTCCATAAAATAAAAATAGCGAGAAAATGTTCACTTTGCCACTCCCCAGCCCTTGCACATAATTGCAAGGGAAAAGGGGAAGTCACAATAGGAAGTCGTAGCACTGTATCGCACTTGTATAGAGTGGTCGAGCGGTTGCCAGTGTCCGCAGTTACCACCTTGAGGTAGCTGCAAGGTTACACTTATGTTGATACTATAGTGCATGGACCTAGCATGTCAACTGACCATGCGTGGCCTCATTGCAGCATTGGCCTGTGTTTCTTTTTTTGTAAACGGCAGTCAAATAGACTGATTGACCGCTCTAGACAAGTATGGCTCCATGTGTACATCAACATCGTCCCTGAGACTTACGAACACATGTCCTTACTAACAAAGAAACATCACGCAAACCAAAGAAGTCATTTAAAGGCAAGACAAGAAACACGGTAAGTACAAGATCATCCAAAAACAGCGACGGACACTAGAGCAGGCGCAATGCAGACTGCAACCTCCATACAATGGTAATACAAATTTGACGAGATGCCACAATCTTTCAGAAAAGGCCGAACCGTGGAAAAAGGTAAAAAAATAAAAAACACCTACGGCGTCACTATATGGCGAACATTCGTGACATTTTATGGCTGTGCCTTGATACTCGGGATGTCATGTATAAGATGCTCAAGGAGGTCAGCTCGTATGTTTCAGAGGATTTTAACTGTTGGATAACGAACAGCGAAATGGCACGTCCGCCATGACGTCACTTAAATGAGCGAACATAATTGGTCGGTGCATATATGCAAGTCGGGCAGTAGCGTCCTTACCAGAATAGTTTCAGTATGTCACTTTGTGATAGAGTGTCGCCAAACAATTTCGAAGGCCGGTCGTGAACAATATAAGGGAATGGATTTGGAAAAAGAAGAAAGTACCACAAGACAGGTACGCATTTCAGAGAGAGTGGACAACGTGACAGGCGTCTCAGTAAGAGTTACCATGAACCATGAAGTTTGCTACAAAGCTCGGTATAAAGGAATCTAGAGCTGGTGTCGCTGGCGCATCGAAGGTTGACTTGTGGAAATTAGCTGCCTGACGTCATACTCCCTCTCTCCCTTCTCCCTCCCTTTTTGTTTTAGTAAAGGAGGAGCGGCAGAGGTAATACTCCTTTGTTTATCCCCGCATCCGGAATGAGCCGCACAGTTCTACACAAATAAAAATTTGTTCGAAATTCGCTTGTGAAGTGTGAAGTAACGAGGGTTTAGGAAAAGGGGGCGTGGGCATTTAGAAGCATTCTGAGCAAAGAAAATAACTACTTTCGAGCGAGCTACAGCGCCGATTGTAATGTTGCAAGGTCTTCACGCAATTCGAATGGGTCCGCTTTCCGCTCGCTGCAACAGCTACTCGCGGAACGATAGAAAGCGTGCGCAAAAAATGGGTTACGTCCAATCAGGTCGTGGACAAGTGGTTTCGACGAACGTTGATCGTACTCTCAGATAAGGTGAGGGCGAGGTCACGGGCTCGATTCCGGCACTTTGCATTTTTCATTCCTATTTTTTTTAATGTAGTTCCGTTCATATTTAATTAGTGGCTACACAGGCCAGTAGATGCACCGTCAGTTCAGGGTCAGTTATTGCGTAAGGAAGCTCCGAGGCCGTGCGATGCTTCGCCATTTCATACCACCACTCAAATGTTAACGAAAGTAAAGCTCACAATTGTTCTCTCCTTGAATGCACTCTAATGGCGTTGAATAACTGTTGTCACTAATTGTGCCTCCAAGCGGACAAATACATACACCAAGTGGTGGTTCGGGTTATCGCTTAAAATATCAAGGCCTCAGGTTTAAAAACGTATATTCCCGTTACAGTTAATGCTGATCAGAGTATGCCGACTGAAGTCACAAATATTCCAACGATATGTGAGAACATGCGTCGGCCTCACCGCAATATCTACCCTAAAGGCTGCGGGAAAAATACGCTTCGGTACGTCGGCTGCACCGCAATAGAAAGCGCCACAAGTGGGCTTCATCGCAGCCCAGACCGTGGGAAATTCTTTTACGCCGTTTCAGGCCGATCTGAAGCCCTTCTGTGCGTACGCAGTTACATCATTTTAAATTTGGCGCCAGAGTACCTCTTCCTTATTCATGTACCCTCCACACGTGCTCCTATTTCGCTCCTTCCTATTGGACGACACCCATCACGTGATGTAGCACCCTTTACGCATGCTTTTACGCCCTTGTGACCGGCAAAGCCCGTTGCAAGGCAATACCATGAATAAAGCAGCGCCCTCTACTGGAGATGCGATTAAAAAAAAAGAAAGCAGTGGCGACACGTGATGTAAAGTCCGATAGGAAGAAGGCGAGCGGGAGGGTGAGGCCGGAGGAAAGGAGAAAGACGGGGAAACAGTTTAGTGGCGCGAAACTTTAAATGGTTATCCTTACTTACGCAGTGCGAAGCTTATCTTTCGCGAAATCAAGCCAAAAATTTTTTCCCACGGTTTGTCTTGTAGTGAAGCCGACTACTTACAACGTCTTGTCTTACAGTGAAGCCAATACTTGGTAAAGTTAATCAGCGCCCTCTACAGGAGAGGTGATTAAAAAAAAATAGGAGTGGCGTCGCGTGACGAATAGGAAGAAGGCGAGCGGGAGGGTGAGGCCCGAGGAAAGGAGAAAGACAGGGAAACTTTTTAGTGGCGCGAAACTTTAAATGGTTATCCTTACTTAGGCAGTGCGAAGCTTATCTTTCGCGAAATCAAGCCAAAAATTTTTTCCCACGGTCTGTCTTGTAGTGAAGCCGACTACTTACAACGTCTTGTCTTACAGTGAAGCCAATACTTGGTAAAGTTAATCAGCGCCCTCTACAGGAGAGGTGATTAAAAAAAAATAGGAGTGGCGTCGCGTGACTATAGTCGAATAGGAAGAAGGCGAGCGGGAGGGTGAGGCCCGAGGAAAGGAGAAAGACGGGGAAACAGTTTAGTGGCGCGAAACTTTAAATGGTTATCCTTACTTACGCAGTGCGAAGCTTATCTTTCGCGAAATCAAGCCAAAAATTTTTTCCCACGGTCTGTCTTGTAGTGAAGCCGACTACTTACAACGTCTTGTCTTACAGTGAAGCCAATACTTGGTAAAGTTAATCAGCGCCCTCTACAGGAGAGGTGATTAAAAAAAATAGGAGTGGCGTCGCGTGACGTATAGTCGAATAGGAAGAAGGCGAGCGGGAGGGTGAGGCCCGAGGAAAGGAGAAAGACGGGGAAACAGTTTAGTGGCGCGAAACTTTAAATGGTTATCCTTACTTACGCAGTGCGAAGCTTATCTTTCGCGAAATCAAGCCAAAAATATTTTCCCACGGTCTGCCTTGTAGTGAAGCCGACTACTTACAACGTCTTGTCTTACAGTGAAGCCAATACTTGGTAAAGTTAATCAGCGCCCTCTACAGGAGAGGTGATTAAAAAAATAGGAGTGGCGTCGCGTGACGTATAGTCGAATAGGAAGAAGGCGAGCGGGAGGGTGAGGCCCGAGGAAAGGAGAAAGACGGGGAAACAGTTTAGTGGCGCGAAACTTTAAATGGTTATCCTTACTTACGCAGTGCGAAGCTTATCTTTCGCGAAATCAAGCCAAAAATATTTTCCCACGGTCTGCCTTGTAGTGAAGCCGACTACTTACAACGTCTTGTCTTACAGTGAAGCCAATACTTGGTAAAGTTAATCAGCGCCCTCTACAGGAGAGGTGATTAAAAAAAATAGGAGTGGCGTCGCGTGACGTATAGTCGAATAGGAAGAAGGCGAGCGGGAGGGTGAGGCCCGAGGAAAGGAGAAAGACGGGGAAACAGTTTAGTGGCGCGAAACTTTAAATGGTTATCCTTACTTACGCAGTGCGAAGCTTATCTTTCGCGAAATCAAGCCAAAAATTTTTTCCCACGGTTTGTCTTGTAGTGAAGCCGACTACTTACAACGTCTTGTCTTACAGTGAAGCCAATATTTGGTAAAGTTAATCAGCGCCCTCTACAGGAGAGGTGATTAAAAAAAAATAGGAGTGGCGTCGCGTGACGAATAGGAAGAAGGCGAGCGGGAGGGTGAGGCCCGAGGAAAGGAGAAAGACGGGGAAACTTTTTAGTGGCGCGAAACTTTAAATGGTTATCCTTACTTAGGCAGTGCGAAGCTTATCTTTCGCGAAATCAAGCCAAAAATTTTTTCCCACGGTCTGTCTTGTAGTGAAGCCGACTACTTACAACGTCTTGTCTTACAGTGAAGCCAATACTTGGTAAAGTTAATCAGCGCCCTCTACAGGAGAGGTGATTAAAAAAAAATAGGAGTGGCGTCGCGTGACGTATAGTCGAATAGGAAGAAGGCGAGCGGGAGGGTGAGGCCCGAGGAAAGGAGAAAGACGGGGAAACAGTTTAGTGGCGCGAAACTTTAAATGGTTATCCTTACTTACGCAGTGCGAAGCTTATCTTTCGCGAAATCAAGCCAAAAATTTTTTCCCACGGTCTGTCTTGTAGTGAAGCCGACTACTTACAACGTCTTGTCTTACAGTGAAGCCAATACTTGGTAAAGTTAATCAGCGCCCTCTACAGGAGAGGTGATTAAAAAAAAATAGGAGTGGCGTCGCGTGACGTATAGTCGAATAGGAAGAAGGCGAGCGGGAGGGTGAGGCCCGAGGAAAGGAGGAAGACGGGGAAACAGTTTAGTGGCGCGAAACTTTAAATGGTTATCCTTACTTACGCAGTGCGAAGCTTATCTTTCGCGAAATCAAGCCAAAAATATTTTCCCACGGTCTGCCTTGTAGTGAAGCCGACTACTTACAACGTCTTGTCTTACAGTGAAGCCAATACTTGGTAAAGTTAATCAGCGCCCTCTACAGGAGAGGTGATTAAAAAAATAGGAGTGGCGTCGCGTGACGTATAGTCGAATAGGAAGAAGGCGAGCGGGAGGGTGAGGCCCGAGGAAAGGAGAAAGACGGGGAAACAGTTTAGTGGCGCGAAACTTTAAATGGTTATCCTTACTTACGCAGTGCGAAGCTTATCTTTCGCGAAATCAAGCCAAAAATATTTTCCCACGGTCTGCCTTGTAGTGAAGCCGACTACTTACAACGTCTTGTCTTACAGTGAAGCCAATACTTGGTAAAGTTAATCAGCGCCCTCTACAGGAGAGGTGATTAAAAAAAATAGGAGTGGCGTCGCGTGACGTATAGTCGAATAGGAAGAAGGCGAGCGGGAGGGTGAGGCCCGAGGAAAGGAGAAAGACGGGGAAACAGTTTAGTGGCGCGAAACTTTAAATGGTTATCCTTACTTACGCAGTGCG